>NC_066582.1:118379754-118688504 GCF_024323335.1 Lathyrus oleraceus
ATATGTTATTATGAAATTAAAATAGCACTTTTTTACTTGACACATATACAAGTTAACAATAACATTTATTATTGGTTTAGGGCATTTCACCTTGTCAGCTGTATCTATCGTCACCAACTTATCGCATGGTTGGCAAGGGAAAAGTGCACAATACTTCGGGTGAATTACTTCACCATAATCCCCTCCCGGTGGGATTTATGAAAGTTTCGGTTGACCTCGTATTAGATACGGACGCCCGTCTACCATTACCCGACGTTGTTTCAGAGACAACGTTGATGCGAGATGCAGTCGGATCCTTTGTTGGTTGGCCGTCAGATCTAATTTTCCCTGATGCCGAGGTATATATGTTCTAAATGATTATGAATATTTAGAATTCACATTTCAATTCAGCTACAATTATGATATTTAATCAATCCTTATTACATGGTAATGTTAGACTCCTACAAGACCCACCCCTAAAGCTGGTAAAGGGATTTCAAGACGCATCGAGTCGGTTGCATCTCAAAAAGAGGTACAAATATATATACCCATTGAATTATATACACAACGATTCTTTTGCATCACAAAAAGTAATGATTTATTTTATATGAATTTTTAGGTTCTCGGTCGAAAGTTGAAAAGCGATGGTAAGGATATTCCAACGAAGGATATTCCAACGAAGGATATTCCAACGACGGCCGGGACAAAATCTCAAATTATGATGCGTCTTGAGAAAATGGTGGAAGAGTCCGATATTATGGACGGGTCCATTCGTAGTATAGATTTTGATGAAGGTGTTTTTGGAAAAGCTCATTTCGAAATAATTGGAAAGGAGGACATGCAACAACTTTTTGAGCACGACGAATTGGGCATCGCTATCATTCATACATACATATGGTACTCCGATCAATCTATAATTTACTTAGTTGAACAATTTATTTACACATTTCAATGAGTAGTCTAATATTTATTATGTTTCTATTTAAGGTATATGTATGACAAATTGATGCGGGGAACTGAATTGTGTAACCGTTTCAATTTTATTGCTGCTTCCCGTGTCAACGCAACGTTAATATCGAAAAATCCAACATCCGTAAAGAATGATCTAGTCGATAGATTCATGGCGGCCGGCGATAATACTACACGCAGTTTGTATTTTTTACCGTTTAATTCTGGCAACGGGTTAGATTTTCTTTCTAATAATTTCATTCTAATCTATGTATATCTTTTACGTAGAAAATTTTCATTCATCTAAATTTTTGTTTTATTTTACAGTGGCCACTGGGTGTTGGTTGCTATGGATCTTTCGAGACTAATAGTGTATTATCTCGATTCGTTATCGGGTGATTGGAGTAAATATCCGGGTTTGAAGAAGACGGTTGACACGTAAGTGAAATTCCCCTAAATATTCGTGTGTATTTCTATATTTAATTATGTCTGTCAGATTGATCTCAATATACGTTTTTATTTTGTTAGGGCAATACTAAAATTTAGATCGAAAAAGAATTACCGCATTAGGAAGGACATTACCTGGGTCAGAGTTCAGGTATATATTAAGTATCTTATTTTTGCTTATAATAGTGTTTGTTTTTTGCTTATAATAGTGTTTGTAAGAAATTAACTATATATATATTGTTTGTTTTTCTGTGTAGTGTCCTCAGCAAAATAATTCGGTCGATTGCGGATTTTTTGTATTGAGATTTATGAGAGATATCATTGCATTGAATCGTATAGACATCCCAAAAATGGTATGGAATAATAACTTAGGGTTTATTTTAATATTATCGGATAACTAATCTAATTTGTTACTAAATCATGAATATGTTTTATTCTCTTAATTGTAGTACTTTGAGGAATACAAATCTTACTCAAGAGCTCATTTGGATGAAATGAAGGATGAATTGTGTCAATTCATTGTTGATCAAAGAATCATATAGCTAGGTTGTATATTGTTGTACATATATGTATGGAATGTTGTTGTTGTATGCTGTTGTTGTATATATGTTGTATATTGTTGTTGTACTTTTACTAAATCATGAATATGTTGTTGTATATTGTTGATCAAAGAATCATATATTAATGTTGTATATATGGAGGATTAATGTTGTATATAAATGGATTCATGTTGTATATATCAATGGATTAATGGTGTATAACATTGGATTAAAGGATGAAATCAATATGAATTTTACACTTTTGCAGCATGCGAACAGGTTACCAATTAAATATCCACTGTTTTTCAAACAATTTTTTTTAAAATAACTAACACTTTAGAGGGCGCTTTCTGTAGGAAGCGCCCTCTAAACACTTTACATTGAGAACTTTAGAGGGCGCTTTGTCCAGAAAGCGCCCTCTAAACACTTTACATTGACAACTTTAGAGGGCGCTTTCTGCAGAAAGCGCCCTCTAAAGTGTTAGTTATTTTAAAAAAATAAGCGCCCTCTAAACACTTTACATTGACAACTTTAGAGGGCGCTTTTTCCAGAAAGCGCCCTCTAAACACTTTACATTGACAACTTTAGAGGGCGCTTTTTCCAGAAAGCGCCCTCTAAGGTGTCCCTTTATGGACCACTCCAGAGGGCGCTTTTTTCATAAAGCGCACTATAATGTGGGCCTTTAGACAACGCTTTCTCCAGGAAAACAAAGCGTTGTCTTTACCTATGCCAGCGCCAGATTAGAGGGCGCTTAAAAGCGCTGTTATAGGCCAAAATAAGCGCCCTCTTTTCCCTTATTTGGCGTAGTGTAAGGACATTGTAGCGGTAAATTCATGACCATCGAACTATGGATAAGTTTGACATCAATAAAACCAGAGTTGTCACCGCGCTTTTATTGTTTCTAAAGGAAAAAGGGAAAAGTACGAACAAAACTCAAAGATAAAAAGTTTTCAAATAAAAACTAATAAAATGCCAGAGATTACAGGTAAGGGAGTTGGTTACACAGAGGGAAGGTGTTAGCACCCAAAGTGTCCTAGGTACTCCTAGGGAACCCTTTTTTATGTGTGTATGTGTTTTTAGTATAAAAGATGTTTGAGAAAAATAGAATGTGGGAATGAGAAAAAAATTCATTGATTATATTTTTGTGTTTGACAAGACCTTCGGACTTGTGCCTACGTACCAACATAAAAATGAGGGACCAAACCTTGTAGTTCGTTGTAACAATTTCAAAGTGAATGAGTTGCTTTTAACAAAAGTTTAATTGAGAAGGGCACAAAGGGACCAAAAATTTGAATGAAGTTGTTAGTTCCTTTCGTCTTTTGAAATTTTAAGTCAATATGATTAGATTTATTTATAAGTTTGATTTAAGAAAGAATTTGAAAATTCAATGGCGTAGGGCCAAAGTTTCTAATTTGAAAAAAGGTCTAACTTTGAAATTCAATGGCGTAAGTCCTTCATTCTTTGGCCAAATAAGGTGATCTTGGACTTTTTGGAAAGGTGAGATCAAGGGGAACAACTTTCATGTTGAAAACTTTTACATTTAAATCTTGGATCATAATGTATTTTTCGGTGGAAGTTTGGAAAATCAAACATATTTGAAAATTTCCTAAGTACCAAGCCAAATGTTCACTTCTTCCTCCTTGAATAACTTTTGCTATGGACTTCAAATGGAAAAAGTTCCTTCATTAAAGTTGTATATATTTCAAACCTATTCAATTTGATCACAAATTTTACCTCATTTGGATTTGTCATTGAGGAGTTATGCGTTTTAGAAGTTGAGGAAAATCACTTATTCAATGGTAATGACCCAAAATGACCTATAATGTTTCCTCTTGGCACATGCATTTGCAAGTTGAATTTGAACTTCTTCCAAACATCAAATTTGAAAAGGACATATTGAATTTGATCATGTAACTTTAATGGATTTCATCTCATATAAATTGAGCAAGTTATGGTCCTTGGAAGTTGACCTCCTAAATAGGGTTCAAACAAAATAACCTATAATATTTCACCATAAAAAATGAATTTCCAAGAAAAACTAGCTCTTGAATTAAGCATGAAAGTTATTTGGAATTTCATAAGGAGTATCTTTTATCTTGGAATAATTTTCATATGACAAAAGTTATAGGAGATAGGGTCTAGGAAACCCCAGATTTGACCAGTTGACTTTCTCTGGTCAACCACCATGAACCAACTTGCAAACTTGACATTATTGTGATGTTTGGGACTAATGGAGGATCATATATGTATAAGATTATGTAATATGAATTATCCCTTGAAATATTTGATCAAATATTGAAGAAACTTTCTAAGGAAGTCACACAAGATACCTAGATGAATTAGGGCTTCCACGGCAAACAAACTTCAAACTCTTGATGTTTTCTTGATCAAAATGATATGTGAAGACCATGGGGATACATCTATGATGTCTAGAATAAATGTAAACCATCTCTTGATTAGTTTCCTATCATTGAGGGTCTCAAACCCTAGGTATGAGCTTGATGAGGCATTGGTGGATGCACACACTACCTATAAAAGCAACAAACTATACATTGACATATTTTTGGTATTTTTCTTAGTAAATAATGAAAAAAAATTATGATACAATCAAATGTGTTTGGTGACCTCTCCCAATGAAAACCCAATGAATGAGGGGTAAGGAGGATACCAAGGTGTGATCCCAAAGCCAATGCAAATGGTGAGATAGCATGAGGGATCTTAGGGTCAAAATTGGGGTCTTACAGACGTGTTAATACATGTATAGGGAAAAAGAACTCTAATACTCACCGGTCCAGGAAGGTAATGACATCCTCTATTAAGGGGGATGACTGATTCATGATATCCTAATAATCTGGCCGAATGGATATGTCTTAGAATTGGTTACTTAGCAATAACTTGGCCAAAGGATCAAGTCTATAAATACCCCAATTATATGGTTGAGAGGATTCATTCACTTGTTCATTGATCCTATTGCACATCTCTTTGAAGGTAAGATATTCTCTACAGTTTGCACCTATTGTGGGACCCAGTAAAATTGACTTGAACCACACTTTCATCTAAAACTTTGATTTCCCTAATCGTTCTTCCACAATGGTGAGACGAGGCAATGACATCAACAACAACAGTGATAACAAGGCAATAACAGAGATGCAGGTTGCTATGAGAGAAATTCTATAGACCAGTCCAGAAGCCCCTGGTGAAGAAAGACCAAAAGTTAGAATGAGGGAGAGAGAACATATCATTTTCCATATGTTTAACACCATCATTTAAGGGTTCAGTACATGGGGGATAATGTAGCTCCTTCCGAAGAAGATATGCCTTTGTGGTGATGATCGTTGGGGACTCGCCTCCAAAGCCGAAGTCAACTCTAAAACCCGAAATCACCTTGTCGCAAAAAGATGTTGCAAAATTGCTATCCCACAAATATCACCCCATGGTGATAAAGGTACAACTATCAAACTAGGAGATAAACCGAGTTCTAATAGACCTCGAAAGCTCAGTTGATGTCTTGTACTAAGACACTTTTGAGAGGTTATGATTGCATCCTTATAATCTACAATCGTTTATAGGCTCCCTGGTTGGATTCTTAGGTGAGCAAGTCCAAGTCAAGGGTTACATTACTCTCAAAATTGTGTTCGGGTTAAAGGAAAACACCAAGATGATCAAGGTGAAATATATTGTTGCCAACATCCTGTCATCGCACACCATCATCATCAGGAAGTCTTCTTTCAACATTATAGAAGCCTACCTATCAATACTCTACCTCACCGTGAAGTATTTGTTGAAGAATGAGTGAGTAGGTGTTAAAAAAGAGAGACCAAGAGACTGCCTGAAAATGCTATCAAGATCATTTGAGAATAACAAGGGCGGATTGGTCGCCTGTGCCGCGCCAAAGTCAAACATCTATGAGGTTAATTTTGTTGATATATACCTCAAAGATGAGTATATAACGGAGAAACTCATGCCAATATAAGATCTAAAAGAGGCCCGACTATAGCCACTTGACTTCCAAATAATAAAGTTGAACACTTCCTTGACAGAAACCGAAGAAAATGAGTCGGTCATCTTGTTCTAGAAAAACATTGATTTGTTCACTTTAGCCCCCTCTAACATTCCCGATATTGATGACGAGGTCTTATATCATCTTCTTGTCGTCAACGCCTCAATGAAATCGATAATCTAGAGGAAGTGTAAGATGGGTGAGGAAAAGAGGATTCCCATTGATGAAGAGGTCAAAAAGTTAAAAAGAAACTCAATATATATATATATATATATATATATATATATATATATATATATATATATATATATATATATATATATATATATATATTCCTCTTGGCTGACAAATGTGGTGCTGGTGAGAAAGGCGTCAAGCAAATGGAAGATGTGCATAAAATTCGCAGACCTAAACCCAATGTCATCTAAGGATCCTTACCCTTTACCCATTGTCAAGGAAGTTGATTGATGGATTGTCAAGTATAAGATCCTGAGCTTCATGGATGCCTACTCGAGATATAACCTAATTAAGATGGATCCTCTAGACGCTCCTGAAACTGTCATGTCCAATAACTAAAATTACTATTATGAGGTCATGCCTTTAAGCCTCAAGAATTTAGGCGCCACTTACAAAAGGTTGATGAATGATGTATTTTAAACATGACCATGAATATCTCAGAGGAGGGAAACCACTGTAGTAACCTGGAGGATATCCTAAATTCATTCAGGAAGTATACCATGGGGATGAACCCCTCAAAATGTTCATTCAATGTCTAACTAGGAAAGTTCTCGGGATTCATGGTAATCAAGAGAAGTAAAAAATCCAATCTGGATAAGTGATACAACATCATTGATATGAGAAGTCCTACCATAATAAAGGGGGTTCAATAGTTGACATTACACATGGCTTCCCTGTCCAAATTCCTTTCCTGTGTTAAGGACAAAGCTTACCATTTTTTGCCAACGTGAAGAACAAAGAGAAGTTTGAACGGACTTAGGTTCCTAGTCAAGTCCTTAGCACTAGGACCTTTATCATCTTCAAAGTTTGTTTCCTCCTTGAAGATAACTGGAGAAATGACAACTTCTCTCTTAATGGTAATCTTAGCATTGTGTATCCTTTTCCCTTTACCATCATGAAAGATAAGACCAGCTATGAACTTCTCAGTAATAACTATTTTCCTATTAATGACATAAGAAGTAATAGTTTCCTTTTCAGAACTTGCATGCACCCAAAAATGCTTAACAAGAACTGGATAAACTGGGCCTGTGAGTCTCTCAAAGAAAGTTTTCCAACCTTGAAGTTCCAAGGTTTCAGTGAAATCAAAACCGTTTTCCTTCAAGTTTTTGAAATCAATGATGGTTTCATATAATACCATTAACTCGTTGACAGAAGTATGAAGAGTCAGTTCATTTATCCCTTCCAAGGTAGGGTTGTTTTCAGTTGCCTTTGAAGAACTTGAAGAGTGTTGTCGTTGTTCAGCCATTTGAAGAAGATGAAGATGAAGAACAGTTGTAGAGGTAAATGGTTGTTTTTAGGTTTTAAGAACTGAAAAAGTAGGAGTAATGTGCGCGTAATGTGAAAATGTGAGTGAAGTGGGGAAGTGTAAGAGTTTAAACCTAATTCCAAGAATTTCTAAACCCAATGTGTCACGGTTTTATCACGCATGCTCAGAAAGTGGGACAGTTGTCGCCACTAAGAACCACATGATATCAAACGACAAGACAACCATTTAATGCAGCAACTGTTCAGAATCAAGAAGACAAATCGATAAGATTACTTCTGATTAGAACCTTTCTGATTCATGAAAACTTCCTTACTTTAGAAAGCTCATGTTTCAGAGTCAGAAAGAATAACAATCTCATAATCTAATCTAGAGTTCTAAAGACTTTAACAGTCTGAAGTACATCTTTTCATTCGGACATGGTTTCTTAAATAAGTTTTTAAGAATGAAGGCGAACTTATCTTCAGCAAGGAGTTTTATAAATATATCTGCCCATTGATGGTCTGTATCAACAAATTTTAAATGAAAAATTCCCTTCTGAACATAGTCACGTAAAAAGTGATGTTTTATTTCAATATGCTTAGCCCTAAAATGTAAGATAAGATTCTTAGATAAACAAATAGCAGAAGTATTATCATAGAGAATAGGAATGTTACTCTCAGATATTTGATAATCTTCCAGATGACGCATCATCTAGAGTATCTGAGTGTTGCATCTAGAAGCTGCAATGTATTCAGCTTTGGCTGTTGAAAGCACAATTGTTGAATGTCTTTTGTTGGACCATGAGATCAAGTTATCTCCCAGAAATTGGCAACTCCCCGAAGTACTTTTTATTTCAATTCTGTCTCCAGCATAGTCAACGTCATAATAGCCTACTAATTTATACTCACTTGATTTTCTATAAAATAAACCAAGGTTAGTAGTACCTTTCAGATACCTAAAGATTCTCTTAACAATAGTTAAGTGAGTTTCCCTGAAATATGATTGGAAGTGAGCACATAAGCAGACACTGAATAAGATATCAGGTCTAAAAGCGGTTAGATATAAAAGAGAACCTATCATACCTCTGAATAACTTCTGATTTACCTTACTGTTTACCTCTTCTTTCTCTATAATACATGTAGGATGCATTGAAGTCTTTGCTTGCTTACATTCTGATAAGTTGAACTTCTTCATAATTTCCTCTGTGTATTTGCTATGATGAATATAAGTTCCTTCTTATCGTTGATCAATATGGATTCCCAGAAAGAACTCAAGTTCTCCCATCAAGCTTATTTCAAATTCTGCCTGCATAGACTTAGCAAAATCCTTGCACAACGACACATTAGCAGAACCAATAATAATATCACCAACATAAATTTACACAACCAAAATATCATTCTTGAAGGTTTGCAAAATAGATTTGTGTCCATTTTCCTTCTAGTAAAATCATTTTCCAAAAGAAAGTTGCTTAGTCTATCATACCAAGCTCTGGGAGCTTGCTTCAGACCATACAAAGATTTTTTCAATTTAAAAAAAAAAATCAGGATTTTGAGAACTTTCAAAACCAAGAGGTTGATGCATATATACTTCTTCAGAAATTATACATTCAGGAATGCACTGTTAACGTCCATCTGATAAAAGATGATGTCATGACTGATTGCAAAAGAAATTAAAAGACGAGTTGACTCTAACCTGACAAATGGAGCAAAGGTTTTTGTATAGTATATACCTTCTTGCTGACTTTAAACTTGTGCTTCTAGTCGAGCTTTATTTTTGACAACCTTGCCTTTCTCATTCAGCTTGTTTTTGAAGACCTATCTAGTTCCAATGACATGGAAAACTTTTGGTTTCTGAACAAGATCCCAAACATTGTTTCTGGTGAATTGATTCAGTTCTTCTTCCATAACCAGAATCCATTCATTATATAGAAGAGCTTCATCAATTGATGTGGGTTCTATCAGAGACACCAAACCTAGAAGAGACTCTTCAAAAGGTTTGAATGAAGATCTAGTTATGACTGGAGCATTCTTGTCTCCCAGAATCAGTTCTTCAGAATGAGAAGTTCTTGATATACTCTTCTTTTGATGATTGGGATCAACGATTGCTTCTGGTTGAGTTGTTTCTTCAAATTCTTTGGCTATTCCTTATGAGTTTTTTTCTCCAGAGATAGAGTCTTTGGATTCTAAAAGATTGATCTTCAGATCTGCAAATTTCTCAACTAGCTTTGACTTTTCAGGGTTAAGCTTATCATTGAATCTAACATGAATTGATTCCTCAATAATTCTTGTTTTTGTGTTAAAAATTTGGTAGCCTTTAGAGCGTACAGAATATCCTAACAGTAAACACTTCTGGGCTTTAGAATCAAACTTGCCAAGATTCTCTTTAGTGTTCACCATAAAACACTCACAACCAAAAGGGTGAAAGTAAAAAACGTTGGGCTTTCTGTTATTCCACAATTCATAAGGAGTCTTACCCATAATAGGTTGGATAGAAATCCTATTCTGAATGTAACATGTTGTGTTAACTGCTTCTGCCTAGAAATGCTTAGCCATATCAGTTTCTTGGATCATGGTGCGAGCCATTTCTTGCAAAGTCCTATTCTTCCTTTCTACAAATCCATTTTGATGTGGAGTTCTAGGACATGAGAAATCATGGGAAGTACCATTTGAATCAAAAATATTTCAAAATGTTTATTTTCAAATTTTCCGCCATGATCACTTCTGACTTTGACTATTTTGAAATTCATTTCTGTTTGCACTGGTAGGCAGAAGGTAGAAAACACGGAATGTGACTCATCCTTGTGTTTCAAGAACTTTACCCATGTCCAGCGACTGTAGTCATCAATGATGACCAATCCATACTTATTTCCATTGATATAAGTAGTTTTCACTGGTCCAAATAAATCAATATGCATAAGTTCTAATGGTCTAGAGGTAGAAACAATAGTTTTTACTTTGAAAAAAGTTTTAGAAAACTTGTCTTTCTGACATGCTTCACAAAGAGCATCTGAAGTGAACTTCAGTTTGAGTAGACCTCTGACTAATTCAACCTTATTTAGTTGAAAAATCCTTCTCATGCTAACATGTCCCAGACGTCTATGTCATGCCCATTGCTCCTCATTAACAAACATTAGACATTTTACATTTTGATCTTCAAGATCATAAAGTCTAATTTTATAAATGTTGTTCTTCCTTTTTCCGTTAAAAAGGATTATACCATCTTTATGACATATAGCCTTACATGAATTTTGATTAAAGATGATATCATAACCATTGTCACTAAGTTGGCTAATAGACAAAAGGTTATGCATCAGACCATCAACTAAAGGAACATTAGTAATAGAGGGAAGTTTACAGTTACCAATGGCTCCAGAGCCAATTATCTTTCCTTCCTGGTTTCCTTCGAAACCAACGAATCCTCCAGGCTTAAGTTCCAAATCTTGAAACATAGACCTTCTGCTCGTCATGTTTTGGAAGCATCCATTATCCAGGTACCATGACTGGTGTTTCAGCTAAGCTGTTAAGGATGTCTGCAACATAAGTTATTTTCTCCTTAGGTACCCACTTTTTGGGTTATTTTTCCCAAAGTTTCTTACAACTTTGGGTCTTTTAGCACAAGGATAATCATGAGAGATTTGTGCATGATCCTTAGGTTTCAGAATAGAGTTCTTATCCTTAGTATGCTTCTGTGTCTATGCAGAAGTATCAAGTTCAATGCCAGCAGGCACGAAATACATATAGAGAGGTTTTGGTTTGACCTTCTGACTTTCGTCAGGTTTTGTAGATTTTGTACAACCTAAACCTTTCCTGCCATTTCTGCTAACTCCATAGATCAAGGAAGCCATTTTCTTGTATCTATGCTTTTATCCAAAAAGTAATGGAATCCTCTGTCATATCTAATGATGCAATCAATACCAGACGCTTCTGAAACTATTTCCTCCTCTAGTTTTTAAAATTTGCTTTTCAAAGCAGAGTTGTTACTTTCTAAAGAAAATACTTTTTTATTTAGAGAGGAAATATTTTTCTCAATCTCTCCCTGAGTTTCAAAAGTAATTGCTTTGACTTGTTTAAGGTCCTTGTATTTACTCTAAAGACTCTGGTACTTTTCCAGCATTTCAAAGAGACATGATTCAATATCAGAACGAGATAGGTTAGAGAATACCTCTTTGGATTCGGAGTTGGATTTTGATTCTGATTATACCTTATCTTCTAGTTCTTCAGAACTTGTGGGATCCTCCCTGGTTTCCATCAGTGCAACATTGGATTTTTCTTCGTCATAATCTTCTTCTTCAGATTCTGAGGCATCCTAGGTAGCCATCAACCCCTTATTGACTTTGGAGAAGTTCTTCTTGGGCCTTCTGTCCTTCTTCAGCTTAGGACAATCATTTTTGTAGTGGCCTGGTGTCGCATCCGCGAAAAAACAACCGGCGGGACTCAAATAAAAACACAACACAGAGCCGCCACTGCGCGTTATTTATCCCAAGATAGGGAAAGGAAACGCTCAGAGAAACCTGGAAAGGAAATGGTCTTGCGACCAAAGAGAAAGGGTAAGGGAGTCGGTTACGCAAGGGGAAGGTATTAGCACCCCTCACGTCCGTCGTACTCGACGGGATCCACGTTCTAAAATAAAGAATAGGTTGCTAAACATCACACACACACACAGGGAACGCAGGTGGGGTTAAGAGAAGGGAGCTCGATAGGACGTCGCATCCTATGCCTACGTATCTCGTCTGGAACGAGAATCAGAGCTGCCGTAGTTCGGCTCACGCACGCCAAACAAGCAAATAAACACACCGGCAAACATGGAGCCTGAATGCCAATCACTGGACTTACATCAGCATCCGAACCAAACACCCAACAGAAGGCAAACGGGGAGCCCGACCGCCAATCACTGGACTTACGTCGGCATCCGAACCAAAACACACGCAAGAAGATAACAAGCAAACACACGCAAAAAAGAAAAAAAGTGCCCGGAGAGACCTCGCGCGGTCTCCTGCCTACATACCTCGTCTGGAACGAGGATCAGGGCGATGTAGTTCTCCCTAAAGGGAAAGAAAATCTAACCAGAAACCACGGGAAGACGCACTACCAGGGAGCTGGACTCGAGCCTAGTGTTGTCATGCATCGTTACCCTACGTTCAGGTTTCTACCTACTTGCACAATTGCAAACTAATCCTATCCAGGAAAGAAGCAAGCATACAAGCATACAAATCAAAACAGAGCAAACACAAGCATTTCAAGCAAATATTCACATAGCACACACTATAACCAATCAAGTGAAGCTCACACAATGGGTTTGACTGCCGAAGCAAGTCATCTATACATGGGTATTGCTCGCTCTTAACCTTGCCATTACGAGGCTAAGGTGAAGCAGATGAAAAGGTGAAGTGAGGATGAGACCTCACAGCTCTTATCCCTGACCAGGGAGAGCTTCAGACAAAGGAGCGTGGGTCCAGAATGGAGGGACCCTTCTACGCTCAAAGACTCTGACTCGATTGTGCAACAGCACAGGATCTTGGGTTTGTGTCCCAATGCATCAACACACAGCCGTGTGAGCAGAGGGACGACTCACAGAATAGTGGGGGATAGATTGCATATCCCTTTGATCCACCAATTGCCTCATAGAGGACTTCACCTGCTTAGGCACAATATTAAACAATCACAAGCATCGCCTCTTAAGGAGGACTTCAGACAGTTTGCCCGACCAAATAACAGACCGGGTCTCCAGACTACATGAAGAATAGAAGTCCTACCTCAAGTGGTTTAAAAACCAAGCAGCAGCAAGCAAGTTCTTAAAGAACTGTAAGCGACTAAATGTACCTGAAATCAATCAAGTATCATCAGTACTCAGACAGACAACAATAAACAGCAAATGTTAATCAGTCAGACTATACAATCAAGCAACACAAAGGCAAGCTATAAGCTCAAGCTCAAGCTTCACAACCTACAAAACAAATTCATGTTAGTTCTCAACATCAAACAACATCAACTTAATTGACTTGGATCATTCTCCTTAAGCATTGTGCTTTTCATCCTGAAAAATCAAGCAAATGTAAGAAACAAGACCACTAGGCCAAGCCTAGGGTCCAAAAGTGAGAAAAAAATCCAAACAGCAAGGGATTCTCAACCAAAATCAAATTCAAACAAATCAAAAGCAAGGGCAATTGATCCCATACTCATATCATTTACCATATTCATTTCATGACCAAAACATGTCAACTTATGTTAAACACAACACCAAAAACACAAACAGAATGACTTTAACCAAATCCATACCAAAACAATTCCAAAAATCCTCAAATAATTTACACCTAAACAGGACATATTCAAGGTATAGCATGTCAATTTTCAGCTCAATTGGACAAAAGGAACTATGTCAATGAAAATCAAGAAAAACAGACACAAATATTCAAGCCAAACCATATCATCAACACATGCATTCACTTCAAAATTCATAAGTCAATGAAAACAGTTAATAAATGAATGGGACCAAAACAGGGATGTCCTACAATGTGTCTACAACCATCATACCAAATTTCATGTTTATCCAAAACCATATGAGCATTTCACATTAAATTTACAAACATGTGTCACATGAACTTGCATAATTGACCAACAGAGATGAAAAATATCAATCAAATTGAAAATGCCACATAAAAATCCAGAAAAATTCACATAGCATCTCAACATATCAATGATCCTACATGCAAAATTTCAATCCATTCTAACAAGCATAGGCTAGGCAAATAATTTCATGAAGTTGCCCTAATTAGGTGTGACACAAATTGTCACACCTAAGTTCCAAAAATCATATCTCACTCCACAGGTATCCAAAATTCCCAAACTTTACATGTAAATCACCAGTAACATGTCTAGAATCACCACAAAAATTTTCAAGAATTTCTTTTAAGGCATGAGAATTTCACATCAAAAATGGCAAAATGTGCACAAATATACCACAAGTCAAACAACCCTAGGTCAAACCAATTTTTCACCAAGCACAACTTCTAAAATCATGCTGATAAAATTCTACAGGGAAAATGGAAGCTACCAAAAAAAACGTCATATTTTTCTGATCATTAAAACATTTTTTATGAATTTTTTAAGATTTATGTGATTTTTTTAAATAATTATTGAATGTTTTATTAATTAAAATGGATTTATGGCAAACTTGTAATTACTGCATCCAAGGCGCGGTAAACAGCCAGTTTAAACATTCAAACAGAAAAACGGATCAAACGCTTGAAAATTCCAGAATATCTCTCTCTTCCTCACGCGTTTTCCAGATTCACTCAAGAACACTCAAACTTCAAAACTCCATGAAAATCAACAAACGAATACTCGTTGGAACGGTCTCATCACGTAGAGTCCAAATATCATCATGATTTCACCTAATTGTCTCTAAATCTCACGGATCGAAGGAATTAGGGTTTGGCAACATAACTTTGAATCAACCTAACTCGAGCTACAGTCCACTATTTTACAAACCAAAGGCATCACGATGATCTATGATAAACACACTCTACAAAACGCATATAATCATTCATAAAATCATGACATTCGAAATTCGAGCACCTGGAAATGGCAGTGTTGAAATTGATGTTCTTCGCGCGATTTGATCCCAAACAGATGGAGAAGGATGATGTGTGAGGTGTCTGGAATGCTCAGGTTCAGTTGCAATCGCTCCTAGTGCATGAAAACTCCAAATGCCATTGATGCATCCAAAATGAACAGTCACGAATTGATGCTCCTTTCAATCCAATCTTCCAAAACAGATGAAGTATGAGAGGAAAGAAGATCAAACCAAAAAGAATCTTGTCAAATGATCACGAATTGAGAGAGATTGATGGAATTTTGTGTTATGTGTTCTTGAGAGGTTTTGGTGAATTTGGAGAATTTGAGATTGTGATTTGTGAAATTGTGAAAATCTGTTACAAGTTAGTTATGATTAGGCTTTTGTATCTCATCTTAATCAATGCTTAATCACTTCAATTAACCAAATGGAATATGATTAACAAATGTGTCATTTTCAAGCCAAGGGCAAAAATGTACTTTCATATGCCAGCTAATGCCAGCTCATTGACAGCTCACACAAACCCTAAACACCTGTCATGAGCTATTGCCACTTGTTTCATGTTCATTGGATGTGTATTTCTCATTTTCCACATGTGATGGCACTTTGTTCATTTTTCCAAGTTCATTTCAAAAGCCAATTCTCAAACCACAAGGCCTTGGCATGTTATGAGCATTCCAACAATTTTCAAATGTCATTTGTGAAGTGTTGCAAAAATCCCCATTCAAAAATTCTCATTATTTCTCAAGTTGGACAATTTTGCCCCTGGACTTTTAACTGTACAGTTGAAATTTGACTTTTTGCATTGACCATTTTTGATGAAATCCAATTATGCACCATGAAAGTACATGTCAAATGGAGTTTGTGCATAAAAAGATCACTCAATTTGGACACTCCATGTGGAAGTTATGCCCTCCTGATTATGGGTTATTTTTGAAATTGACTGGACCATAACTTGCCAACCATACATGGGATTTTCAAGTTCTTGGACTTTTTGGAAAGGTGAGAACAAGATCTACAACTTTCATGTTGAACAAATCTTCATTTGAAGCTTCCTTGGACATGTAATTTTGAGGTCAAAAACTTTCCATTTTTGGAAACTTCCATTACAAATCACTTTCTATTTTTGGCAGTTTTTGTCCTGACCTGATTTTCTTCATTCTTGAGCTTTGACATGTCAAATAACACTTGTTCCAACATGATTGAAGTGTATCCAACTCATCTCCTACCTCCAAATCCATTAGATTATGTACAGTTGACCACAGTTGACTTTTTCATCTGATAGATGAATTTGACAATGCATAGATCAAACTGAGCTCCAATCTTCTGATGAAATGGCTTAAGGGTGAAACCCTAGCCCCAATAATCTCAATAAAAACCATGGGATGATCCTCATATACATCATAGACCCCATCTCCTGATCATGCCCTGATTGGCCCAATGCAACTGATTAGGGTTGACCAATGGTCGAAACCCTAATCTTAAGGAATCTGCTTCAACTCTTGATGAAATCAAACCATGATGATGATGATGTATCACTTCAAACAAGATGAAGACCAATCTCCTTTGAGAACTATGAAACCCTAATTTGAACCACCCTCAGACAGTTAGTGATCCAGTCCAAAAAACTCTAGCTTGCACATGACCTCTCCATCTTCTGATCAAGACTTATGAGGATGGCTTGCACAATGTAACCACATGATATGCAATATGCCATGCCTAATGACCTAAAAATGATATGTAATGTGTTAATGCTAGTCCCAAGAGAGAAGGGCAAATTTTGAGGTGTTACACCTGGCTCCTTGCCCTCGAAGCAAATAACTTCTTTTCCGAAACCTTGCTTCTTTTGTCTAGACGAAGAATCGAAGCGACTAACAGTCCTTCTGGCTCCTCTCAACTTCCCTTGACCACTTTGCTTGTCTTTATAGAGTCTGTTGACTCTTTTTGAGATTAGAGACAACTCATCATCATCATCTGAGTCTTCATCAGATCCTTTTGATTCTTCCTATTAGCTTGTTAGGCTCTTGTCTTCCGAGGCTTGGATTTTAGAGGAACAATTTTACCTCGCTTCTGAGGTTCATCTTCTTATAGCTCAATCTCATGACTTCTTAAATAACTAACAAGTTCTTCAATATTGATGTTGTTGAGATCCTCTGCCAGCTTCAAGGAAGTTACCACAGGTCTCCATTTTTTGGGAAGACTTCTGATAATTTTCTTGATGTGATCAGTTGTAGAATACCCTTTGTTCAGAACTAAGTCCTGCGTCAAGCATATGAAACCTTGAGAACATAGTCTCAACTTTTTCATCATCTTCCATTTTGAATGCCTCATATTTCTGGATTAAGGTCAAGGAATTTATCTCGTTTACTTGAGCATTTCGCTCATGAGTCATCCTTAGAGAGTCAAAGATGGATTTTGCATAATCTCTGTTTGTTATCTTCTCATACTCCATATAAGAGATAACATTAAGCAATATGGTTCTGGCCTTATGATGATTTTTGAATTCTTTCTTCTGTTGATTAGACATAACACTTCATGCTAAAGTATTTCTTTCAGCATTTATTGGGTGAACGTAGCCATCGACTAAAAGATCCTAAGAGATCAACATCGTAACCAAGAAAGAAACTTTATATTCTGTCTTTCCAGTAGTCAAATTTCTCACCATCAAAAATAGGTGGTTTGACACTATAATAATCTCTATCATTATTATTAACAACGTTAGCAGCGTTAGCAGCAACCATTGTTTCTCACATAACTGGATCGGTGCTGAACACTGTGAGGTGTTGATAAAACTTTTATCACAATCAGAACCAGACTATGATACCAATAAATGGTGTGAAAAACACAAGAAATGGGGGTTTGAATTGGGTTTTACAAGCAAAATCTTTTTCCAAAACAAGAACACCACTAACAAGTTAATAATAAATAGATAAAAACACAAGTATTTTTATTCTGGTTCACTTGAAACTCAAAGCTAATTCAGTCCACCCGCCAAGGTAATTTTTCCTTATACACAAGGACTTAATCCACTTTAATCAACAGATTACAACAAGTACAAATAATAACCTTCTTTGTCTTCTCAAGGATCGAACTAAACCTTAGTCTCCTTAAGGACTCACAAAGAACAACCTTCTTTGTCTTCTCAAGGATAACCTCCTTAAGGAATCAAACAAATAGTTTGAGTAATATTTTGTATGTTACAGGATGCTTATACACAAGCAAATTTTACACAAATGAATAGCAAACACTTAAATAAAATTGTATACAAAAGAATGATAGCTTTTCACAAAGAAAGTAACTTGTCAAAATATTTGCGTAACCGGTGTTTTTCTTCAAGTCTCCAAGTCATACTTATATAGCATAAGCATAGGACCGTTGGAGGGCAAAATGGGGAAAGCTCATTTGAGCGGATGTCCACTGTTGGATGGGAAAGGAATGATATTATGTATTATCTTTTCACCCATAAAATCAGTAATAAGTGTGATGTATAGTACTGTCCTTGCCCACAAAATCAGGTAGTGGAAAGATTGTTCGTTTTGTGCCATGTACTATTTAATCACGTTCCCATTTTGATCTTATCTTCAAATTCATTGGCTTTTGATGAAAGTTGATGAAGCATGAAATGAAGAAACATAAAGTTGGATTCAGAAACTTCAGAATCTTTGGTCATAACCTTGATAACGTCAGTAGTATGGCTTGAGATCTTCAATATCTTCAGAGTCTTTAGAATCCTCAGTCAGAACCTTGATAACTTCAATCATCTGGTTTGAGATCTTCAGAATCTTCAGCTACATAACACGAATTCATAAGCTTGTTATTCTTCAGAAGTTTGGTGATCAGAGTCACATTCAGAAGCATGAACTGAGACAACATTGCAGCAATAACATAATGTCTCCTTAGAAGCTTCTAATGAGTGAAACAGCTTAGAAGCAAAAAGAACATTGCATCAACAATATTGATGTTTTTCAGAACTTCTAATAACTGACGCAGAAGCGGATTTAGAACACATAATTCAGAAACTGATGACATTGCACATCATATATTCAGAATCATAACTGGTTGTTAAAGCTACACAATAACAAACCATTGGGGTGCCAAAATTGTTCTCACACAAATACAATATTGTTATCATCAAAACTCAAGGTATGGATGCATAGCCAAATCTTATTCTAACATGGAGGATTGTTTGCCTTCAAGATTTTGTGCTAAAGTTCTGAAGATTTTGAAGAACAGGATTTGAAGACTCTAAAGACTAGGTTTCGAGGAACTGTGTCAAGACTCTAAAGACCTAGGTTCTGAAGATTCTGCTAACTAGTCTCTTGATCCTTCTAATCATGCTTCAACATTATTTCATCAGAAGCCTCTGAAGATTAGAAGATTAGATTAAAAAAATTGCATCAGAAAAATAGTACATAGTACAAGATCATCATTCCCTCCACTACGTTGATTTTGTGGGCTAAGGACAATATTATTGTACCATTTTGTCTCCTATATGCAAATCGTTACACAAAAAGGCAACTACGATTTTCTATTCCCATTCTACCCTCCAACAGATCTTTTAACTACTTATATAAATGAGTCTTGGAAGAATTGAAGAAACTGTTAATTCACTGTGCTAAAACTACACTCATACACACGTTTTTGCTGAAGTAAATATTTTATGTGTATAGTCTTTGTAAACACACAAGAGTTGTTGCTCGTTATTGTGTGAGGTATTCTTTGTATTAAACTCGTACTAATATTCTTTCTTAGAAGCATTCTTTGTAAACACAAACCTATAAATCTCAAAGTTGTTTGAGTGGTTTCCTTCAGTGACTAGGTTTTAGTCAGATAGACTCAAGAAGACAAAGACGGTTTGTCTTTGTGGTGTTTGTAATCAGGTTTTGATTATAATGGATTAAGTCCTTATTGAGAAGGAGAAATCACCTTGGTAGGGTGGATTGGAGGTAGCTTCGTTAACTGCGAACCAGTATAAAAAAAACTTTGTTATTTTTCTTTTTCGTGTTATTACTTTATTGAGTTGGTTTTGAAAAAGATTTTGTTTTTAGAAACCCAATTCACCCCCCCCCATCTACTTGTGTTTCTTGCCACCTTCAAAACATACAAAGATGACACTCTAGTTGGCTGACAAATCTATCACCCGTCCATTGGGAATAGCTGAAGATGTTTTGATTAAGGTGGACAAGTTTGTATTTCCAATTAATTTTGTTGTGTAGGATATTGAAGAGGATGATGATGCACCTTTCATTCTAGGCTGAACTTTCATGAAAACTGCAAGAATGATGATAAATATTGATGATGGCTTAATGAAGGTTCGAGTTCAAGATGAAGAAGTGTGTTTCAACCTCTTTAAAGCCATGAAACACCCAAAAGATAAAAGGAGATTATTTTCGTATGGATGCCACTGATGAAGCCATTATGGATGTGAGAAGGCAGGTGCACTTATCCACTCTTCTAGAGAAAGCTTTAACTTATGCACTTAAAGTTCTCAATGAATATGAAGAAAAAGAGATTGAAGAATGATTGAGATGATTTGAGTCATTATAATAAATTCTTTCCCTTGAAGTCAAAGTTGAAGAATTGAAAGATGAACCAAAGAAAGATGACTCAAAACTTGAATTGAAGATGCTACCCTCACATTTAAAATAGGTGTTTCTTAAAGAAGGTGGTCACAAACCTCTCATTATCATCATTTCATTATTCAACAAGGAAAAATAGAAATTGATTCAAGTTTTGAAGGAAAATCACAAGGCAATAGGTTGGGCGCTATTTGATTTGAAAGGAACCAGTCCAGCCTATTGTATGTATAAGATCGTGATGGAAGAGGATTACAAGCTAGTAGCTCAACCACAAAGTCGTTTGAATCCTACTTTGAAAGAGGTGGTGAGGAAGGAAGTAATGAAATTATTGGAGGCCGACATGATTTATTATTTCAGATAGTGCTTGGGTGAGTCTAGTGCAAGTGGTACCCAAGAAAGGAGGAATGACAATGATTACTAATGAAATTAATGAGTTGAGTGCAACACCCTTCTAAAATACCCCAAATATTTAATTAAAATAGCAACATATAAATCAGAGTAATTATGCAGTTAAGGGTGTCACACAAACAACTTCACACCATTCCTCAAAGTAGATTGTCATGCTCATTTATTTATCAAATAAAACGTTTGCATAGTACGCAGCGGATAGAAATTAAATCAATCATGCGGAACATGTAACACAATTACATGTAAAATTATTCAACAAGGTAAAACATCCCATCCCGATGTTACATCTATCAGAGCATGACCCACTAAGGAGACTACACTAGACTCCAAGCACTAGCTTCTACTCAATCACTGCTCGTTACCTGAAAAATAGTTGTAAGGGTGAGTTCCTCAATCAATATAATGAACATTATAAAATATCATGTCATGTTAAGTAATTTAACACATTAATCACCCTAATCACATCACACATTCAGTAACGGCACATCAATTCAAATATCATACTCAATACCAATACAATTCATGCTCATACTCAATATCAACATAAACCCACGTATAATATTGGAATACATCCATTCATATTATACGCCATACACATATTATGCAATGAGACTCCATGCATGCGGTACCGACTATTTGTGAACATATAGTTCAACCTCACCGACCAAATCCAGGTACGGCTACCAAGCTCACTAGTCCCATTCATTTGAGACATAGTGACTCACATCACTAATTCCTCACCATGGGAATTAGCTACCACCCCAAGGGCCATGCTATGCACGCTAAATCACCTAGCATGCAAACATCAACAACAATTCACAATAACTCATCACTAATTCCTCACCATGGGAATTAGCTACCACCATAAAGGCCACAACATGCATGCTAATCACCTAGCAATGCTACATCATCAACAACAATTCAAGAATAGATATATGCTCACACTCTAAGCCATAAAACACTCTATTCACAAATGCACACATAACTGATACATTCACAGCATCATGCATACCATCACACATCATCAGTATTTTATCACATAAGCATATCATATCATGCCAAATAACAACCACAGTATTAGCACACTCTACTAATACCTATACTACTCACAACAACGGGAAATGATCCCTAATATATCATACATCATCTGCATTACGTTACTCAGCTGAACAGTTAAAAACTGCACATCAACAGCTCAGGAAAATCACAATCCTGCCCATACGCGTATTGCCTAACCCCATACGCGTATGGCCCAGCTCCTGACAAAATCCCATACGCGTAACACCATCTCATACGCGTATGCTACGCGTACCACTTCCCCATACGCGTACCAACAGAGACCAAACTACGTTCAAAACATCATCTTCCTCATCCATACGCGTATTGCCTAGTGCCATACGCGTACCATGCCATCTCATACGCGTATTGCCTAGTGCCATACGCGTATGACCAGAAACCAGACTTCCAGATCTGCTATGGCTTTCTCTGCTACGAGATCTATCCAATTCAACCTTCCACAGTCCAATTTTACATATTATTCGTTCATATCTTCTAACACAATTCATACCCTATTCGATTTCACAAAATCTAACATTATTACATCTAATTCCTACGAATTTCCTCCATTTATAATCCAAATTTCGTTCATCCAATATTTCACAAATTTCATCATACATCATTCCAATCAGAGGTAAATCAATAGTCTATCACTACCCATTACATGTTATCCCATAATACCCATTAATCGACGATAAACCCCCCTTACCTGAGTTAATCCGGCAAATCTCTGAGCTTCAAGCTTTTCCTTCCTTCAACCCTTGTTCTCTGGCTTTCTTTGCCCTTTTCCACTTTTCTGCCTCTTTTCTCTTTTCACGTGAAAATAACTCTTTTTACCAAATGGAACCTTTTTACTGATTTCTACTTTTATTCCAATAATAATAAAATAATCAATAATAATAATCCCAATAATATTCCAATAATTATTATTCCAATAATAATAATAATTCCAATTATTTAATTAAATTAATAAATATATTGTTAATTCAATTTAAATAATTATCTTATTTTATCGGGGTGTTACAACTCTCCCCCACTAAAAGAGTTTTCGTCCTCGAAAACATACCTCATGTGAATAACTCAGGATAAGACTCCTTCATCTGACTCTCAAGTTCCCAAGTCACATTGCCACCTGCTGGTCCTCCCCAAGCTACCTTCACCAAAGCAATCTCTTTACCCCGCAACTGCTTCAACTCTCGATCCTCAATCCTCATAGGTGATGTTTCAACAGTCAGGTTATCTCTCACCTGGACATCATCTACTTGGACCACATGCGACGGATCATGAATGTACCTCCTCAACTGAGACACATGAAAAACCTCATGTAAATTTGCAAGTGACGGCGGTAAAGCGATACGATAGGCTACTTCCCCTATCCTCTCCAAAATCTGATAAGGACCAATAAATCGAGGTGTCAACTTCTTCGACTTCAAAGCTCGACCAACCCCAGTTATCGGAGTAACACGAAGAAACACATGATCTCCCTCTTGAAACTCAAGTGACTTTCTCCTCTTGTCGTGATAACTCTTCTGACGACTCTGAGCAATCCTCATCTTCTCCTGAATCATCTTAATCTTTTCCGTAGTCTGTTGAACAATCTCCGGTCCAACCACATCACTCTCACCGGACTCATACCAACATAAAGGCGTCCGACATCTCCTACCATACAAAGTTTCAAACGGTGCCATACCAATGCTCGAATGAAAACTATTGTTGTAGGTAAACTCAATCAAAGGTAAGTAACAATCCCAAGTACCTCCTTTTTCCAAAACACAAGCTCTCAAAAGATCCTCCAGTGACTGAATCGTCCTCTCAGTCTGACCATCAGTCTGCGGATGATATGCAGAACTCAATCTCAACTTAGTTCCCAAAGCCCTCTGCAAACCTTCCCAGAACTTCGATGTAAATCTAGGATCTCTGTCTGAAACAATACTCGACGGAATACCATGCAAACTTACAATCTTCTCAATATACAACTCGGCTAATCTCTCTAACGGATAATCCATTCTGATCGGAATGAAATGAGCCGATTTTGTCAATTTGTCAACAATCACCCAAATAGCTTCAAAATTCTTACTTGTCCTCGGTAAACCAGAAACAAAATCCATACTGATACTATCCCACTTCCACTATGGAATAGCCAACGGTTGCATTAGCCCAGACGGCTTCTGATGCTCAATCTTCGACTTCTGACAAGTCAAACAAGAATAAACAAAACTCGCAATTTCTCTTTTCATTCCCGGCCACCAAAATAACTTTTTCAAATCATGATACATCTTCGTAGCCCCAGGATGAATACTCAGGCCACTACGATGTCCTTCCTCAAGAATACTCTTCTTCAGTTCGGTAACATCCGGAATACACACCCGATTACCAAATTTCAAAACACCATTCTCATCAACTCTGAACTCACCACCTTGACCTTGATTCACTAAAGTCAACTTATCAACCAAAAGCACATCGGATTTCTGACTCTCTCTAATCTCATTCAGAATACCACTCGTTAACTTCAACATTCCCAACTTAACACTATTGTGGTACTCTCACACACCAAACTCAAGTCTCTAAACTGCTCAATTAAATCCAATTCCTTAACCATTAACATAGACATATGCAATGATTTCCGACTCAATGCATCAGCCACTACGTTTGCTTTACCCGGATGGTAATTCAAACCAAAGTCATAATCCTTCAAAACTCTAACCATCTCCTCTATCTCATATTCAGCTCTTTCTGATCAAACAAATACTTTAAACTCTTATGGTCGCTGAAAACCTCAAATCTTGACCCGTACAAGTAATGTCTCCATAACTTCAGAACAAATACCACGGCTGCCAACTCTAAATCGTGCGTCGGATAGTTCCTCTCATGAACCCTCAGTTGTCTCGAAGCATAAGCTATAACCTGCTTATTCTGCATCAACACACCACCCAAACCCAACAATGAAGCATCACAGAAAACCTCAAATAGTTCTGACGGACTTGGTAATATCAAAATAGGAGCAGTAGTTAACCTTCTCTTTAACTCTTGGAAACCTTCTTCACATTCGAGTCCCAAACAAACGCTTGCCCCTTTCTAGTCAACATCGTCAACGGTAACGCCAACTTAGAAAATCCTTCAATGAACTTCCTATAATAACCTGCAAGTCCAAGAAAACTCCTTATCTCAGAAACTGACTTCGGAGCTTCCCACTTAGATACCGCTTCTATCTTAGAAGGATCAACAGCAACACCACCTCTTGAAATCACATGTCCAAGAAAACTAACCTCTTCTAACCAAAATTCACACTTGGACAGTTTAGCAAATAACTTCTTTTCTCGTAGAACTCCTAAAACCACTCTCAAATGTTCAGCATGCTCTTCTTCAGATTTCGAATACACCAAAATATCGTCAATAAACACCACAACAAACTGATCTAGGTACGGATGGAAAATCCTATTCATATACTCCATAAACACTCCAGGCGCATTAGTCACACCAAAAGGCATTACAGAATACTCATAATGTCCATACCTCGTTCTGAAAGCAGTCTTCTGAATATCCTCAGTTTTCACACGTATCTGATGATATCCCGACCTCAAATCTATTTTGCTGAACACACTCGCACCAACCAACTGATCCATCAAATCATCAATTCTCGGCAAAGGATACCGATTCTTGATCGTCACTTTATTCAGTTGCCTGTAGTCCACACACAACCTCATAGTACCTTCTTTCTTCTTAACTAATAACACTGGTGCACCCCACGGTGACACACTCGGGCGAATAAATTTCTTATCCAACAGATCTTCCAACTGACTCTTCAATTCAGTTAACTCAACAGCAGACATACGGTACGGAGCCATCGATATCGGCCTAGTACCAGGTACCAAATCAATCGAGAACTCAACTTCACGCTCTGGCGGTAATTCATTCACTTCTTCAGGAAACACATCAGGAAAATCACACACCACAGCTAGATCGCAAATCGCCAGTTTATCTTTAGCCTCCAAAGTCGCTAACAGCATAAACAACTCTGCCCCATCTGCTACTGCCTCATTCACCTGCCTCGCTGATAGAAACAAACTCTTTCCTTCCTCAATCTCAGGTAAGATCACAGTCTTATCAAAACAGTTGATAGAAACTCGGTTAAACACCAACCAGTTCATACCCAAGATAACATCGATCTGCACTAGTGGAAGACACACTAGGTCCATCCCAAAGTCTCTACCAAAAATATTCAAAGGACAATTTAAACAAACTGAAGTAGTAGTCACTGAACCCTTCGCAGGAGTATCAATCACCATACTTCCAAGCATCTCAGATATTTCTAACTTAAGTTTCACAGCACAATCCAAAGATATAAAGCAATGAGTCGCACCTGTGTCAATAATAGCTACAAGAGGAAAGCCATTAATATAACACGTACCTCGGATCAAACGATCGTCTGCAAAAGTCTCGGAACCCGATAAAGCAAAGACCTTGCCTCCCGACTGGTTCTCTTTCTTCGGCTTAGGACACTGTGGGCTAATATGACCCACCTCTCCACAGTTGAAACAAGTCATAGTCTTCAACCGGCACTCTGCAGCCAAGTGACCACCTTTGCCACACTTAAAACACTTCTTCTCATTACTGGTACACTCATGGAAACGATGTCCAGCCTGACCACATCTGTAACACTTAGCAGGGGCACTGGAGTCTCCCCCACTAGGCCTCTTCATCCCACTTTGTCTCTGGAAACCTTTGCCAGCTGCATACGGTTTCCCACGATCATTCTGATTCTTGCCTTTCCTATCAACCCTTTGCTGATAGCTCTCTGCTCTAGCCTTGGAATCCTGTTCAAAAATCCTGCAACAGTCAACAAAATCAGAAAACACTCTAATCCGCTGATACCCAATAGCCTGCTTAATCTCGGGACGTAACCCGTTCTCAAACTTCACACATTTCGAAAATTCCCCAGTAGCCTCATCATAGGGAGTATAATACTTTGACAGCTCTGTGAACTTAGCAGCATACTCAGTAACAGACCTGTTACCCTGTTTCAATTCTAAGAATTCTATCTCTTTCTTTCCTCTGACATCCTCTGGAAAATACTTCCTCAGGAATCTCTCTCTGAACACAGCCCAAGTGATCTCAGCATTCCCAGCAGATTCCAACTCAGTACGGGTAGCAACCCACCAGTCATCTGCTTCTTCTGACAGCATATGCGTACCGAACCTGACCCTCTGGTTATCGGCACACTCAGTCACTCGGAAGATCCTCTCGATCTCCTTCAACCACTTCTGAGCGCCATCTGGATCGTATGCTCCCTTGAACATTGGAGGATTGTTCTTCTGGAATTCACTCAGTTGACGAGCAGTTCCCATTCCCACAACATTCGGATTCCCTCCAAGTACTCCAGCTAGCATACCCAGAGCCTCAGCAATCGCAGCATCATCTCTGCCTCTTCCAGCCATCTCTATTCTGAAAACCCAACAAGCTAAACAATAAGTACTGATAGGGTTACACGACACCTATCCCGTACAGGGGAACAGAATAATTACGACTCGACTCGACCGACTATGCTCTGATACCACTAATGTAACACCCTTCTAAAATACCCCAAATATTTAATTAAAATAGCAACATATAAATCAGAGTAATTATGCAGTTAAGGGTGTCACACAAACAACTTCACACCATTCCTCAAAGTAGATTGTCATGCTCATTTATTTATCAAATAAAACGTTTGCATAGTACGCAGCGGATAGAAATTAAATCAATCATGCGGAACATGTAACACAATTACATGTAAAATTATTCAACAAGGTAAAACATCCCATCTCGATGTTACATCTATCAGAGCATGACCCACTAAGGAGACTACACTAGACTCCAAGCACTAGCTTCTACTCAATCACTGCTCGTTACCTGAAAAATAGTTGTAAGGGTGAGTTCCTCAATCAATATAATGAACATTATAAAATATCATGTCATGTTAAGTAATTTAACACATTAATCACCCTAATCACATCACACATTCAGTAACGGCACATCAATTCAAATATCATACTCAATACCAATACAATTCATGCTCATACTCAATATCAACACAAACCCACGTATAATATTGGAATACATCCATTCATATTATACGCCATACACATATTATGCAATGAGACTCCATGCATGCGGTACCGACTATTTGTGAACATATAGTTCAACCTCACCGACCAAATCCAGGTACGGCTACCAAGCTCACTAGTCCCATTCATTTGAGACATAGTGACTCACATCACTAATTCCTCACCATGGGAATTAGCTACCACCCCAAGGGCCATGCTATGCACGCTAAATCACCTAGCATGCAAACATCAACAACAATTCACAATAACTCATCACTAATTCCTCACCATGGGAATTAGCTACCACCATAAAGGCCACAACATGCATGCTAATCACCTAGCAATGCTACATCATCAACAACAATTCAAGAATAGATATATGCTCACACTCTAAGCCATAAAACACTCTATTCACAAATGCACACATAACTGATACATTCACAGCATCATGCATACCATCACACATCATCAGTATTTTATCACATAAGCATATCATATCATGCCAAATAACAACCACAGTATTAGCACACTCTACTAATACCTATACTACTCACAACAACGGGAAATGATCCCTAATATATCATACATCATCTGCATTACGTTACTCAGCTGAACAGTTAAAAACTGCACATCAACAGCTCAGGAAAATCACAATCCTGCCCATACGCGTATTGCCTAACCCCATACGCGTATGGCCCAGCTCCTGACAAAATCCCATACGCGTAACACCATCTCATACGCGTATGCTACGCGTACCACTTCCCCATACGCGTACCAACAGAGACCAAACTACGTTCAAAACATCATCTTCCTCATCCATACGCGTATTGCCTAGTGCCATACGCGTACCATGCCATCTCATACGCGTATTGCCTAGTGCCATACGCGTATGACCAGAAACCAGACTTCCAGATCTGCTATGGCTTTCTCTGCTACGAGATCTATCCAATTCAACCTTCCACAGTCCAATTTTACATATTATTCGTTCATATCTTCTAACACAATTCATACCCTATTCGATTTCACAAAATCTAACATTATTACATCTAATTCCTACGAATTTCCTCCATTTATAATCCAAATTTCGTTCATCCAATATTTCACAAATTTCATCATACATCATTCCAATCAGAGGTAAATCAATAGTCTATCACTACCCATTACATGTTATCCCATAATACCCATTAATCGACGATAAACCCCCCTTACCTGAGTTAATCCGGCAAATCTCTGAGCTTCAAGCTTTTCCTTCCTTCAACCCTTGTTCTCTGGCTTTCTTTGCCCTTTTCCACTTTTCTGCCTCTTTTCCCTTTTCACGTGAAAATAACTCTTTTTACCAAATGGAACCTTTTTACTGATTTCTACTTTTATTCCAATAATAATAAAATAATCAATAATAATAATCCCAATAATATTCCAATAATTATTATTCCAATAATAATAATAATTCCAATTATTTAATTAAATTAATAAATATATTATTAACTCAATTTAAATAATTATCTTATTTTATCGGGGTGTTACATTGAGTCCGACAAAAACTGTGACGGGATGGAGAATATGCATAGATTACCGGAGGCTTAACCAAGCCACTAGAAAAGATCATATTCCTTTACTGTTTATGGATAAAATGATTGAACGATTGTCAGGTCAAAAGTTTTATTATTTTTTGGATTGTTATTCAGGATACAATCAAATTACCGTCAATCCATATCATGAGAAGATGGATTTTACATGTCCTTGTGGTGTTTTTGCTTATAGAAGGATTCCTTTTGGGTTGTGTAATGCACCGACAACTTTTCAATGATGCACTCAAGCCATCTTTTCTGATCTATTTGAGAAATGCATTGAAGTTTTCATGGATGACTTCTCTGTGTTTGGTCCTTCTTTTGATTTATGTTTGAAAATTATGAAAACCGTTTTGAAATTGTGTGTGGAAACTAATTTAGTTTTAAATTGCGAGAAATGCAATTTTATGGTCACTGAAGGCATAATACTTGGCCACAGAGTCTCTTCCAAAGGCATAGAAGTTGATAAAGCAAAAGTTGAAGTGATTGAAAATCTTCCACCACCATTGAATGTCAAATGAATAAGAAGCTTTTTAGGACATGCAAGGTTCTATCTAAGATTCATCAAAGGCTTCTAAAAAATTTCCAAATTGTTGAGCAATCTGCTTATCAAAGATAAGTCTTTTATATTTTGATAATGCATGTTTAATTTCTTTTGAGGAATTAAAAGAAAAGCTGATAACTGCACTGATAATCACTTCTTCTGATTGGAAACTTGATTTTGAACTAATTTATGATGCAAGTGATTATGTGATAGGTGCAGTTCTTGGCCAGAGAAAGACAAAAAAGAATCATGTTATACAATATGCGAGCAAAGTTTTGAATGACACTCAAATGAATTATGCTATTACAGAAAAATAATTGCTTACTATAGTGTATGCATTGGATAAATTTAGATCTTATCTCATTGGGTCAAAGGTTATTGTTTACACTAACCATACAGCCATAAAATACTTTCTTACCAAGCCTGACTCAAAGCAAAGACTCATTAGATGAATTCTTTTATTACAAGAATTTGATCTTGAGATTCGTGATAAAAAGGGCATAAAAAGTTTGGTAGCAAATCATTTATCTAGGTTGGTGAATGAAGAGATAACCAAAAAGGAAAGCGAAATTATGGAGGAATTCCCTGATGAAAAGTTACTCATGATACAAGAAAGACTGTGGTTTGCATATTTAACTGATCACAAAGCCATTGGTTGGTTTCCCGAGGATTTGACTTGGCAACAGAAAAAGAAATTCCTTCATGACTCAAAGTTTTAGGTTTGGGATGAGCCTTATTTGTTCAAAATTGGAGCAGATAATCTTTTGAGGAGGTGTGTTGCCAAAGAAGAAACAAGAAGCATATTTTGGCATTGGCATAATTTGCCTTATGGAGGTCTTTACAACGGTCAAAGGACGACATCAAAAGTTCTACATTCGGGCTTTTATTGGCCTTCCTTGTTCAAATATGCATATGAACATGCCCAAAATTGTGATAGCTGCCAAAGGCTCAGAGGAATGAATAAATAGAATGAAATGACTTTGAAAAACATGTTTGAAGTTGAAGTTTTTGATTGTTGGGACATTGATTTTGTTGGTCCATTTCATGCTTCATTTTTAAATGAATACATTTTGGTAGCGATTGATTATGTTTCCAAGTGGGTAGAAGCGATTGCGTCTCAAAAGGCCGATGGCAAAATAATGATCAAATTCCTGAAGAAAAACATCTTCACTCGTTTTGGTACTCCAAGGGTTTTAATTAGTGATGGAGGTTCGCATTTTTGCAATTCTCAGTTAGCAAAATCCCTTAAGTACTATTGTGTAAAGCACAAAGTAGAATAACCATACCATCCATACAAAAATGGCTAAGCTGAGGTTTCCAATAGAGAAAACAAGAAAATCTTGGAGAAAACAATTTCTACTTCAAGAAAAGATTGGTCTCTCAAGCTTGATAAAGCTTTCTGGGTGTATCGTACTGCTTTCAAGGCCCAAATTGGTCTTACACCTTTTCAAATGGTTTATGGGAAAGCATGTCAGCTTCCTATTGAGTTAGAGCACAAATCATTATGGGCGTTGAAGTTTCTGAACTTTGATCCAAGTTATCCGGAGAAAAGAGAAAGTTGAAGTTACATGAGATGGATGAGCTGAGACTTCAAGGTTATGACTCCCACAAGCTCTACAAGCATAAGGTCAAGAAGTACCATGGAAAGAAAATCCTCATCAAAGATTTCAGACCTAGACATACGGTGATATTTTTTAATTTGAGACTAAAATTATTTTCAGGCAAATTGAAGTCCAAATGGTCTGGGCCATTCCAACTCAAAGAAGTGGAGAATTATGGTGCAATTGTGTTGTAAGATCCAATTTTAAAAGAACGGTAGTTTGTCAATGGTCAAATATTGAAGATATACCTTGGTGGAGAAATTGATTGGCTAACAACAAAAGTTCCACTTGTCGGTCCTTGAAGTTACCAAAGAACCGTTGAGCTAATTGACATTAAACAAGTGCTTGTTGGGAGGCAACCCAACTTTGTAAGTATTTACAGCTTTAAATTTAGTAGTATATGTATTGAGTGGTGAAAGTGAGGAAAAGTCTTGGTAATTTGAGGCAAATTTGAAAAATTGTGCAGGTCTGACCACGCTAAGCATGGACTGATGGCGCTAAGCGCGCCCTAAAGCTTTTGAAAATAATTGAAACAGCAGAGATCGTGCTAAGCGCGGTCTGATGGGACTTAGCGCAACCTGACACTTCAATAAATATATTATTTTTTACCAAGCATAAACCATTTTTACGAAGGACCATTTTGGACCCATGCATAGCGAGACCCATCTCCAAAACTCAGCCTAACACTCACTTTTGAAACCCTAGTCTCCAAATCTCTTTAAACCCAAAACCATTACATAATTTTCTCCAATATCTCTTTGCATCCTCATTTTTACGTCAATTTTATGGTATGTTTTTATTTATTTTTGAAATTTTTCATTGTTTGTAGATATTTGAATGGTAGTTTTCATTTTCAAGTTGTAAATGTATGCATGTTGGGTTTTTCCCTTCCATTGTTCATGTTAGGGTTAGATTGATGTGAATTTGTGTTGAACAAATTACCGGGCCAACTATTATATACTATAATTATTGTTTTAGGCCAAATTAGGGCTCGAAGCCATGTGCAATAAGTTGCACAAATGTGATGTTGACGCTTAGCGTGAGATATGGCGCTTAACGCATTTGCTGCTACCCAGTTTCTTGATTTTGAAAATCTTGTGGTATTTTTTCGTGTTTTGTGGTCCACAGGATTGTAGAAGGAGACTTTTGGATTGATTAGTGGTTTTTAATGTGGTTTGTGCTGGTTTTATTTGATTTTTGCAAAAATGGGTCCTAGAAAAATCAATGCTTTTAAAAAGCAAAAAGCAGCTGATGTAAGCGCTTCATATGTGTCAAGGCCCGTAACTGGTAGTTTTAATATGGATACGTTTTTAGGGCCAGAAAAGGAAGAGCGATACAGAGAGCTAGCAAGCCGAAACATTTGGTCTGGGAGAACCTTCAACATTAATCCGCAGGGCGACTATAGGGAATGTTTGGAAATCATTGAAGCGAAAAAGTGGCAAAAGCTTTACGCTCCCCCAACCCACCTGAATTATGAGATAGTTCGGGAGTTTTATTCTAATGCTATTCCAGTTGAAGACCAACCTTACTCGTTCATGACCATGGTGAGATGGAGGCAAGTTTCATTCAGTAGGGATGATATCAATGATTATCTTGGCAACCCTCTCATTTTGGAGGATGGTATGCTTTGTGAGTATGGAAAAAGGTTTGCTTGAGGTGGTTGGAACATTGAGTTGGTGAAGGATGCATTTGTGCTGACAGGTAAGTCCTATGAAGTTAATGTTGCGGGGGATCCAAAGAACTTCCTAAGGAAGAATCTTACAATGGTAGCTCAGTTATTGATGACTTTGGTCATTTATAACATAAGGCCAAGAAGTCACACTTCCTTCATTCCTTTGGATACCACTTATCTGTTATTCTATATCTTGGATGATAGGCAGGTCGATGTTGTTAAGGTTATTGCTAATGAGATAAATATGATCACTGAAAGCGATCATAGATTGGGAAGCAAGACTCTTAGCACTTTGGCTTTCCCATGGATGATCATAGGGTTGTGCCAAAGAGCTTGTGTCCCAATGCTAACTATGGTCCATGAGACATTAATGGTGTTTTGATAACGGGCACATTTAGTGGTATTGCATGACAAAGCCATCCAACTACTTCAAAACTCCATCACCTCCTGCTCAACAACAAACTTATGATGAGAGAGTTGCATACGCTTACACTTGGGATATGCTTGAAGAAAATCAGAGAGCTTTCATGTTTATGAATGATTCCATGCATCAGTTATAACTGTAGATTAGGGAGCCACATGTTGATCATAGACTTACAACTAGAGAAGAATTCCAGTAGCATGCTAATTGGCCTGAGGGCATACCATTTTATCTAGAGGGGGAAGTTAATGAAGAGGATGAAGAAGAAAGTAACGGGAGTGAAGAATAGGAGGATATGAGTGATGATGATGCTTGATGGATGGCCTTTTTGTCCTTTTTTTATGTTATTTCAGTTTTTATTTTATGATTTGCTTTAGACTTATTTTGTTGTTTGTTTAACTTAAGTTATTAGATTGTTGAACTTATTTTGATTTGGTTGATCTTGGTCCATCCTTTTTAAGGATGTGGATTTATGGAATTTTGGTGCGGCATTCTTGTCTCCATGAACTTTTGAATGATTTTGATTTGATTAATTAAGTTATTTAGTTTAAATTGTTTTAGTTTAGTTTAATTTCAAGATATCTTAGTTTTTAGCATATATTTGGATTTTTTTTAGTTTGTTCCAAAGAATTGTCTTTATTAACTTGAAGAGGCAAATAACGATGATTCCAATTTTAAAAGTGTAAACATACAAATGTGTGGTAATGATAATAGCTTGAAATAAGGGTACAAAATCAAGGGACATGTTTATTGCTTTCTAAACTATAGCATGAATATGAAACTTGTAATTTCTATAAATAACATGTCATACATTCTTTTGCACTACTTGTTCATGATTGAATCACTTTATATTAAAGTCTAAATATGAGGAAACTTCCATTGTTTACTATATGCATATGAGATCAACAATCCATTGTTGTAACTCGGTTGACTTATGTTTAATCTTGCATTTATGTTGAATTATATGAAAGCATGAAAATGATCAAGGATTTTTTTTGAGATTGAGCACAACCACTTGACCAAAAGTAACATACCTTGTGAGTGAGCGAGAATTCGTAACCCCTTTGAGCCTTAATGTCAGGATCCACATTTGTGTTGAACTGCAAAAATTGTACATAAATAATTAGTTCATCATTGATTTTTGTACGGATTCTAATTTTTTTAAACACTTGAACCTTAAACTTCATTTGATTGTGAAATTTTGTCCCTTGCCTTAGAAAATAGGGGAACATTCATACTACAATGTTGGTTGAATTCAAGTTGGAGAGAAAAAGGTGGATTGTTGAGACTTTGTAAAGAAATAATTTAAAAAGAAAGAAGAATGTGAAAAAGAAAGAAGAAAAAAAATGTTTTTTTTGAATGAATGAAAAAGTTTGAAAGAAAAAGTGGCAAACATGAATTGTTCCAACCAATGTTAATCAAGGGTATAACATTCAAACAAAGAGAAGTGGTAAATGAAGTTGTGAAAGGTTAAGAGTTAGAAAAGTTAATGATTTTCTAGATTTTGGAAACTTTGTTTCAAATACCTTTAGATATGACCCTTCTTTGTTAGCCAAGCCATATTACAATCCTTGAAATTCCTTTGTGATTTGTGATTTTATGATTTCAACGTGATTTGCTTGAATGAATACATAAGTTGATCAAAATGTTAGCAAGATTGTTGGGTGAGAGTCAAATCCCTCAATTTTGTTCTTTATCCATTGATAAAGGTGTATGTTATGTGTGATTCATGATCATGGTTTGGTTGTAGTATAGTGGTAAAGATCATTTTGCCCGTGCCTTTGAAAATTTTAAACAATGCATTTGTCTTCTTTTCTTAAAACTTGTTTAATCTTTTGATGTTGGGAGTTGTTTGTTCTTTAGGTTGGAAAGACTCTTGTTTGAGGATAAACAAAAGTTCTAAGTTGGGGAGAGTTGATAAGAGCCAAATTATAGAGATTATTTATATAACTTAGTGGCGCTTATTAGCTTGGTTCATTAGATTTGTAAGTCAATCCCTCAACTTATGTGTAAATATAGCTTTATAGTTTTATCATGTAAATATTATGAAGTTTGATCATTTTGCAACTCATTTTGTAGTCTTGTTTGCATTGAAGGAGATGTACGAGTTAAAAGGAAAAAGAATAACTTCAACATGCATTTTTGGATAAAGAGAAAACCTGCAGATAGGGCTAAGTGCGATCAAAGTGCAACCAAATTTCTCTTTCTCGTGGCTTTCGCGCTAAGCACCGTCCAACTACGCTAAGCACCATTTAGGGCGGTTTGATCTATTTTGTCTTCTAGCTGCACTAAGCGCGGTCTGATGGGGCTTAGCACGGTCAGATATTTCAGATTATATAAATACCATTTCACTACATTTTGTAAAGAATACACACCAACTTTGAGAGAAAGAAACACCAAAAACTCAGGACAACCTCAGAAATCGAAGAATGGAAGCTGGATATGCATCAATCTTTGGGAAATAATTATTGATGCTCATTCATCTCTTCTCTTCTCTCTTGAAGCAAGCTACCATGATGATGTGTAGTTAAATCTCTTGTGACAGAATATGATGTAATTAACTATAATCATATGTATTTCTTCTGATCAATGTTTTGTGAATATATTATGAATCAATATTGGTGGTATCTTTGTTTTCATGTTAAATTTATGAGTTTGAATCATTATTGAGAAATATCTTTGTTTTCATGTTAAATTTATGAGTTTGAATCATTATTGAGAAATATCTTTGTTTTCATGTTAAATTTATGAGTTTGAATCATTATTAAGAAATATCTTTCAAATCTTGACCTAAGTTCATCATTTATCCAATACTCAAGTCTAGAGATGGAGTTGGGGTTTGATATTCACTTGTATCAAGTCTTAATGTTATCATATTGCTTAATAGGTAAAGAGATCATCGATTAAACAATATGGTAAAACTCACACCACCATTTAGACATAAATGTTATTGAAGAGTGATATGTGATAATAGAGATGAATAATTATATTCACATACTATATTAGTTGAATACATATGAAAAAGGTTAATGAAATTTAATCCTCACATGTTCTTTACCTGTTAATTTCAAAGCATTTACTGTTGTTACATTTTATTGCAGTTGTTTCTTTTCACAACTTCCTTAAAATAGTATTAATTGTGGAATGACAGTGATATCACATTAATCCATGTGAAGATGATACAAAATACTTACCCTATCAAAGGTGTTTTAATAGTTGTATTGAGGTTGTATTGGGATCCTAACTCATGGTATTTATATATTTTGTTTTGAAAAGGGGCACCCTCATGGGCGACATCCTCCTTCCTCATCACTGGGATACTCTGGTAACATTCTTGGTTGCTTTCATGGTCTCCTCGAATTGTCCTGACTCACCCGCTAGATGACAGGTATTTCGGGACCAGGTATTGGGTGGATATAATTGCCCATAACAAGTTGATGATTAGTATGCCAATGATGGCACTATTGGGAGATAAGGCGTCTACCACGAGGTAATTGACTTCAACCGCCTTAGAATGTGATCTAGTGCTGCAGGTTGTTTCCATATTTATATGACCTCTTACTTGCACTTGATTGCCTAACGAGCCTACTAGCAAGCCCTAAAATGATTTAATGTTGTCGGAATCGAGCTCGAGCTTCTGGAAGGTGCTCTAACATATGATGTTAGTTGAGTTTCCTAGGTCTATCAAGACTCACTTGATATCCCAATTATCATATTGCATAGTGATGACCGTGGAGTCATTTTTATGAGGGTGAACTTCAACGACGTCATTTATGGAGAAAATGATTTTGGCCCCTGGTTCTCCCCACATGGCTTTGGAGAGGCTTGGGGATATTATGTTTGCACTCAACACCCTCCTGACATATTTCCTCTAGGAGGAGTTAGAACTTCATCCACTAATGAAACATCCAGAAATGGTATTAACCATGAAGCTTGGATCTTTCTTGGCCATTTTTGGGAGAAATTAATGAAAATGGTAGTGGTAGTAGAAGGTGTGGCACATATCAGTTTTATCGGGTCCCCACGGTTGGCACCACTGTACTTGCTAAAAAAGTATATACATGTGACAACCCTATGTTGGTAGAGTGGCCAGAGGCTTTAAGGATTTTCGGTGGTTTAGGGCAAGCTCACGGTGGTGAGAGCCCCTGATTTGAAATGATTTTGATGAGGTGAAAGTTGGCTAACGTTGAGTGAGAAGCTCTTTATTTGAGGGGTATTTTCTGTGTATTTAAAAATGTCCCCCATGAACTCTCAGGTTGAGGTATTTACATAGGCCAATGGGTCAGGTTTTGGGGTTTTTTAGGAATTGCAACCGCCTACCTAGTCATGGTAGTCACCATTGAATCCTTATTTCCTAGGGAGACGTGGTTATTCCCTTGGAGTATCTCTGACCAAGACATGTGACTTCCCATGTTTCTCTATATTATAAGAGTAAGGAATGTCGCAAGCGAGGTTACCTCCCTCGTGGGCGGCAGGACTCTGTCGCCCCTTGTTGGCGGCATGACCTCCTCGCTCTTAGTGGGGCCTTCAAAAATATATGACTACAATTTTAATATCTTTTTTTATGCATGTCACTACTAGTATGTATTTGTTATCAGATTTTATTTTTAATATGATCCAAATTTAAATTTTTTGTGATATATGTCACACCACGGAAAATACCTGAGCGCATCGCACGCTCGATGATACAACAAAAACGCCATCGAACTTTATTTATTCCCAAGGGAAAGAGAAAATATCGATAAAACCCAGGGGAAGAGAAAAAGGATAAGGAAGTCGGTTATGTAAAGGGAAAGTATTAGTACCCCTCACATCCGTTGTACTCAACGAGAACCATTTTGATTGTTCTTTACTCAAATGGGTATTACTATCTAAAGGTTACTTGCAAAAGAGAAAAAAAAGTTTAATAATTAATGTGCTTGCCAAGGAATCAAACCCTTGTGCCTACGTATCCTCATATTGCAATAAGGAAATTAGAGCTCAATAGTTTGTGGTAGAAAATACGGATGTGTTGGTTATTTTTAGAGAAAAATCATAATCGTATCCTAGAAGTATGTAGATATTAGCTGAATTGATCCTAGTTCGGATACTCCAGGATTTTAGTCTGATTGCTAAGGAACGAATTATAAAAGTTCTTTTATGAAAATAACAGTTATTTTGAAAATATTTTAGTGTTAAAAAGAAAATAAAGAGTGTATTGAATTTAATTAACAGAGAAAAGAGCTTGCATAGAAAGTGGTGAAGAGGTGTTGTGAAAGAGTAGTGAAAATGAGGAAAGTGTGTGAAGGATGTTGTAGAAGTATCGTTTAGACCAATGATTGTGTTGTTAGATCCATAGGATAAATGTATATGAATTAAAGAGTGGCTAATTCAAAATGTAGGATATTGCATAGATCCAAGGATCAAGACCTACGAAAGGGGTTGCTAGAGAATAAAGCTCCACAGGGCAGAGTATGAAAGTTTCCAGAGCATGAGGCCCTACAGGGCAATGCATGAGGTTGACAGAGCATGAGGGTCCACAGGGAAATGCATGCAAGTTTTCCAGAGCATGAGGCTCCATAGGGAAAAAATAAAATAAAAGGGGTTTGCCAGAGTATGAGACTCCACAAGGCAATGCATGAAGTATTGATTCAGAAAGGGGTTCTTGATCATGAGGTGCTTAACCCATAAAATGTATGAAAGTCAAATAATTTAGTGCTTGGTCCAAAGATAAAGGTTGTGTTGATGAAGATTGTTACAATTTTAAGGGTGGTGTTGTAGAAGACCTGTCAATTAGTTGATTTGAATTGCTCTAAATTCTATGAGTAGAGGTGAATACTCTAAGCAACTGAGTAATTCATCTCGTACCGAAAGATATTCAGAATGAGGATATGGATTCTCCCTCTCATTCCTGATCTACTCTGAAGGCTCGTGGCATGCAATACTCATCATAACTGATAAGTGTTGAAGAAGATTCTTTTTGTTGCTTCTGATGATGCAGTATTGTTGTGGAGAAGAAGACTTAACAATCATTTGATTCGAATCACACTAAAGTCTATGAACAGAGGCGAATAATCTGAATAACTAGGGCCTATACCCCATACGCAGAGGTACACATAACAAGGATATGAAAAATTACCTCTCATCCTTCTTCATTACTTAAAGCTCGTGGCATGCAATTCTCATCATTATTGACAAGTGTTGAAGAGTTTTTTTGTTATGCTTGATCAGTGATCCAATCTTGATGGCTAGAGTCTTCAAGGCCTTGATTATGCAATCTTGAGTTGACTTGAGGTCCAATGCAGGTATAAAGATCTAATCCTATCAAGACACTTTTGATCACTTGACTGGATAAGGGATCAAGTAAAAGTGAAGTGATTAATTGATCAAAATTGACTTTGATCAATCAATCAGGGCATGAATCCAAAACTACAAGCACATGGATTTTAACTAAATCTAGAAGTCAAAGATATTAACATTGCTTAATTTCTATAAGTTAATATAAAATTAAAGTGAACATATGTGTATTAATTTCTAATCAAAGGAACTAATCTATAATTAAAATCTAATTAACTAACATGCATTTTTATTATTTTTTATTTAATTTTCTAAGCATTTTTCATGTCAAAATAATGTGTAGAAACAAGTATTAACATGCATTAAAATGAATTAAAACATAAAAAATGTAACAAAATAATTTAAAAAAATAAGCATTAATTCAATAAAAATAAACTATTGCGGAGGGATTTGCAGGCGAGAAGAGAATGTGGCCTAGAAATAGAGGCATTGGACCTAACAGATTGAGGCCCAAGGTCAAGTGTAATTGTTGTGTTCAGCAAGGATGTTGTTGAGAAAAACAGAGGTGCAGATAGAAAAATAGTAGGCCTATTGTGCACTAAGGCCCAAACGAAAATTGCAAAGGGAGGAAAGAAATAAAAAAATTCGCAACTTCATCTTCTTCCTCACACCATGTTCATGCAACTTTTCTCCAAAAGCACTTCTACCGGAATTTGCTTCGTCATCGGAATAACCAAATAGCACCATCAAATTACTCCTCTCAATCTCCTCTTTCATAATCTCTCATAACTTTTATCAAAGATTACACAATTTTCTGAATTGGAGCAGAAAAGTGACGAACCCTAACTATGGGAACTAAAATTAAATAGAGATGGAGGAGAATCAAGCCACCATAACTTGAGGCTTTGATTCTCCTATGCAAAGCATATATTGTGGTATCAAATTTTCAGTAAACGGATGAGAATGAAAAATTCACCGACCTGCAAGATGGAGAATTGTCTTGGAAATTGTTGAAATTTGAAGGTGATGAAGATGAAGAAGATCAAAAAAACCAGAGGTAAGCCCCTATGAACCTTCAATATTCTTCTTCTGCAATAAACTTCTTCTTCCTAAAAATCAACTCTGAAAAATTCGGAACTGAGTAATTATTGTTTTTGTTATTGATTAGAGTAATCTAGAATGTGGAAGCTTAGCTCAAATGGTGACAGATTTCAATGTGAAGCTTGTTCCAATGGTGGAAGAATATGAAGTTAGAGACAAAATTATATTTTGAGTGCAGAAATTTCAGAGAAAAAATGGTTTATTCTTTCTGAGATTGAAGAGAGTGTGGGGTTATATAGATGGAAGTTCTAACCGTTTTGGTCAGTTTTTCTGGGAAGCGGCAGTTGGAAGTTAGGGCAGTAGTTAGTGTTAAGCGGCTCAATAAACGAGTTAGTTATGAAGTTAATGGTGTTAGGTTTTCTGTCAAATGTTAGTTGGAACTGTCATTGGAATGCTAAATGAGACTGTTATGACAATTAAGTGATGTTAGTGTAGCTCATGTGTTAGAGTTTTGATGAATGTTAGCGTGTTAGGATTGCTTGATTCAATGCATGAAAGTTGTTGTTAGTTGCTGCATAATTGAGTGTAAATTGCAATGTGTTATGTGGATTGGTTTAACAATGATTTAGAATGGTTAGGTACTACACTACTGCTGAAAATAGTGTTTTTGGCATTCTAGTTCAGGTGTAGCCGATTACATGATTAGTGTAACCAGTTACACACACGAAATAAAGTGTAATTGGGCTATCTTTGGCTGATGTAACCAGTTACCTGGTTTTGCGTAATCGGTTACATGCAGGAAAATAGGGGAAAATAGGCTGTTGAAAGTGCTGAAATCGCAGGCGTAATCGGTTACCCGAACAAAAAATGACCTTTTTGATGAGCTAAAGCAGGTGTAAACGGTTACCCAAAATATGGTAACGGGTTACCAACTCGAAAAATGGTGTTTTCTCCTTGTTTTGATGCATGGGTTCATGTGTGAAGCATAATGGCTTGACTTTTTCTCATTGTGTATGCAAATTTACAAGATTAACATGATTAAGGCTTGGCGTTGGTCAAGGGCATGGAGCACAATGTTCACGACTCAAGACTCACTCATGGAGCAACTATGACACTTGGATGTTTTGGAGAAACACAAGAGATAGAATGAGGATATAATTTGTGCACTTGTTTTTTTGGCTTTTTATATTGGAATGTTGAATGTTTTGTACTGAAATGGCATTTTGAAATGAATCATGTCTCGTATTTTGAACTTGCACTTGAATAAATTTGAATAAATCTTGAGTCCGATTTCTTTGACTTGAATGAACTGTTGTGCCATGAATCAAACAAATCAAAGACCGAGATAGTCCTCAGTAACCTCAATATCCAATGTCATGATGTAGTCAATACAACTATCAACATATATCAAAGATTAGAGTTCCATGTGACTTGATCCATAAGGAATGAACCAAACATTATTGTTGGACCAACACCACCTTTGTATCATAATTAGCAAAACCTTTGAATCAATGATATTTATCTAAAAATACAACTGTAAATAAATGCATATGGCGTGAGTATGCAAATGCACTAAGGGTCAAAAAGTGAAAAATTGGGGGACAAATTTTGGGGTATGACAATATGCTGCAAAATGTAAGACTATGATTGTTGTGTTATTTGGTATCAACAAAAAAAATTATGATGGACCACATGATATGACTAGACAAATAGGGAATTTGAAAGGTGAATTATAACGGAAAAAAACAAATTACACAGGGATGAGCTATATTTAAGGAGAAAGAGTTGGAAAATCTTGAGAAAAAGAAATAAGGCAACCTTGTTGAATTGTTTGAAGCTAATAGGATAAGAGATTATTTTTTAAATAAAATGCAAACATGACATGAAAGTCAATCTTCTATGTAATAATATAAGAAAATTAATGATTCCAAAAGTCATTAATACCCATGTCTTATATCTTTCCACATACTGAATTTATGAGTAAAATTATTATATTTTCTTCATTTTGCAACTATATATAACATAGTTAAATGACAATTATCGGTTAATTATTATGGTCACACACACTAGCATATTTTTAACAAAAACACTACTATAATTTATATGTTAATGGACAAATAAATACGCAAAAGTATTTGAAAAGTCAAACAAATAGAAGAACACATAAGATAGAGAAAAAATCAGATTTATATAAGACAATATCAAACGATCACGTGCACACCTAAAACAAGAATTCAAGTACATACAAAAAAATAATACATTCAGACACATTACACCATATTTCTACATTTATGTTTGTAATTTTCTTGTAAAAATCAATTTAAAACATTAAAAATTTATAAAATTAAAAATAATAGATCAACCATGTTTCACCTATTAAGATATAAAAATATAGACTAGAAGAATTTGTTTAACAACAAAAAAGATGACAAATATTAATAGATGATAAAACACATTAACTTAAAATATATACTAACTCATGCTCTTCATTTGCATTATTTACTATTCTTTTGTAACAAAACAAAAATTCTTATTATAAAGAGGAAAAAAAAGTTATAGAACACAAACCCTAAATTTGTCTTTGATTTGCAAACTATTGTTTTTAAATTAATTTATAGATATCTTGAAATGTTTTGCAAGTAAAATGAAGAAAAAACATAAAAATTAAAGTTGGAAATAGAGAAAGATGTAGGACAAAATAAAATAAAAAGGATTTGTTTATGAAGATGATATGTTTTGTCTTTTTAGAAAGAGAGTTTTCACTTTTGAAATTATATTGTCAATAGTAGGGAGGCGAAAAACTTTGAGACTTTTAATTTTTTTGAATTTCAAATTGGGAACAAACAAAAAGAGAATGAAAGAGAAATGAAAATAAGGGACGAAGATAATTTGTTTTGTTTAATTTATGTTATTGAAATACCAATGTTAGAATACCATGGAATGTGTCAATTCAAACGACTTTAAAATAAAAAGAGTATACATTTTTAATTTATTGTTTAATTTTTAAAATTTTAAATTGAGAATAAAAAGAGCATGAGAGAGAAATGAAAATATAGAATAAAAATAATTTCTTTTATTTTTTTTTTTATCATTTGTTCTTGAAATGTCAATACTAAAATATCAAAATTGATAATATCATTCTTTATTTATGTAATAATATGTGAGTGTATTTTAGTATCATTTTTCAATTATCAATAAAAGCTTTTTTTAAGTAATATATTAGTTAATATTGATATGCAGGACAATTTAGAAAATACTGTCATCTAATTTATATATATATATATATATATATATATATATATATATTATAATATATATATATATATATATATATATATATATATATATATATATATATATATATAAAATTACCAATTAATGTTTTTTTTAAACAAGACAATTCAGGAGGAATATTCTCTTGTAATTATCGGTCGATAAAAGGATTTTACTTTTTAAAATAATTAAGTTTTTTATTTAAAAATATTTTTTTTCAAAAAAATATCAAAATAATCTTTTATCAAATAAAAAGAATTCACCCACAAGAAAATGCACCACATGAATGTGGTGTATGCGGGACCGATCTTGGGCTAGGGCAAACAAACACACAACCCCGAGTCTAAAGAAAAATTGGGCCTCAAATTTTATGGGATGGGTTTTGTAAATTCAATAATAATATATTTAATATGTTAGATTATATTTTTATTTTAAAGTGGACAAATGACCCAGCAGATGTCATTGAGTTTTCAAGAATGAAGTTTGGAGTGGCGTGTACTGAGTTTGATACCCACTTTTATAACATTAGTTTTTTTTTGCAATTCAATTATTTTAATTCAACAACAAATTTATCTCTATACATATTTCAAGCTTGATCTTATTTTAAAATAACAAATAAAGCTACGTAGCAATTTATGTTTTTATTTATTTATTTATAAATTACTTAAAAGAATGTTTTAGAAATTTATGATCTTATAATAAACAAAGTGTGGTTTATTTTATTTTTTTAATATTATTTTAAATATTTTATTTATTTTGTTATATTCTTTTTTAGATAATAAAATATCACTTAAATTTAATGCTATTTTTAAATAACTTTTTTTAAAAGTTATTTTTTAGATATATCATTTTAAATAAATTATGTGATTTTGATTATATTAAAATTTTTAATAATAAACATTTAAATAATTAGATGTTAAAATTATTCTTTAATTTTGATCTCATTTTAAAAATATAACCTAGAAATTTAGGGTTTTTTTATAAAGGAACTAAAATTATATTTTAGAAATTTGTGATTCTATGATAAACAATTTGTAGTTTATTTTAATTTGTAAATATTATTTTATTTATTTTATTATTCTTTTAATTTATAAAAAATAATTGAAAATAATTTATAATATATTTTTTAAAATTTTCATAAAATAATTAAATATTTTAAGATATGTTAGAACTTTCGAGTCTCATAAATATTCAAGAGTTAAGAATTAAAATTAAAATTCTGATCTAATCTTTAAATTAAAAAAGAAAGTGATTACTCCTAAAGACCATCTTTGGCGCATGCATGCAACGTTTAGGAGCATGCGCCATTGTTTGTGGCTCATGCTCCTAAATGTTGCATGCATGCGCCTCACCCATTGATTACTCCTAAAGGCATGCTCCTAAAAGTTGCATGCAAGCGTCACAAGACATGCACCATAGGTAATGTCGCCTTAGGCCAAAATATGAGTGCATGCGCCACATATAGTTGCGCGTTCTTCTGTGGGCAAACTTTTTTTTTGAAAAATTGATTATAGAGACTTTTTTTTGGATAAACATGATTATTTAAAAAAATCTGATAAGAGAAATGTTAGAAAAATCTCTTCTTTTTTTTTGGAAAAGGCTAAAGAATTTATTGAGTTTAAGAAAAATGACATAAGACATGGCAATACAACCAGTAACAAACAGAAGCAGTACAAAATCAACTTAGAGGCCATCTGAAACAAACTTAAAACTAGAATTAAATCTAGAAAATTGGGACAAGTTACTTGCCAAAACACCTTTAAGCCACTGCAGCAAACCAAATGAGAAAATCCACTGCAAAAATAAAAACTAATAAAAGAACTCCTAAAGCAATCTCCAAAAGTTTCAAGATCATACACCACACTCCAACCTTCCACTAAGCCACCACCAACATCAATCTTTACATCTCCAGAACTGATGTTTAGGAACGGGAACTTGACGAAATTGATCACCCGATGTCAGCCTGCCAGAACAACACAAACAAATATCGACTACACGCGCTGCTGCACTAAAAAAGCACAAAAACTCTTAAAGATAGAAACACAACAAACACATCCAGCAAAACTAACAAGACTTGAGAGTTGCAGGAGACCAAAAATGCAACCTACAAAGATTACTTGCCAGCCTCCCTATCCAAGATAAATGCGCTGTTGCTGATGGAATAACGCAAAAACCACATGCTACAGCCACACCAAGAACACTTCTGAACGACCAAAAAATCCCCACTTGACAACAACTCCTCAACACTGCCAAAACACAGCGACACTTACCTGCTAAAACACATACTTCACTCGAAGGCCCCCAAACACCCCAACAATACTGCACTAAAACCCTGGACCAAAACACCTGACATCAATCAAAACACCACTCCGAGACACACTGTAGTGAAACATAAGTAGGTCTTACCACTTCATATAAAACTCATTTTTAAATTGAGGAACCCACGTGTCTTTTACACTCTATAAAAAAAAGATAGTTTTTGAGAAACATGTACTTAGCACTATTTTGATTGATAATTATTTATTTATTTTTATATTTTTTAACACTTCTCTAATTGATAATATGTTAGTCTCTCTTAACTCAAGTACTAAAGTGTCCCTTTTCTCGTGTGAGAAAATATATAATATAAGAAGAAAATATATTCTGGAAAATACCTTATTGTCCTTCTTCTGCTTCGTCAGCCCCTTACTATGCATCTTTTTCACAAGTCACGCGCCTTTCATATTTCCAAACACCCTTCTTCCTTTGTCTTTGCAATGCCTAAACGAATATTTATAATCTATATATAAATCAAAACATGTTTTAAAATAATAAACTTTTTTAATAAAATAAATTTGTTTTCTTTTTTAATTTTTATTATATTTAAAAAACAAATGCGTAGTGTTAAGTTGAAAAAGAAACAACTACTCAGTCACACTCGCACTCGCACTGACCCTAATAATCTGCCATCACCATGGGAACGACTTCATCGGAAACACCCTCAGTTCGCGTCTACAACATACCACAATGCGCCACCGCAAAAGACCTCCTCAACTTCCTTGAATCCACCCTAGGTCCTTCCTCCGTCTTTGCCCTAGAAATCTTCACCGACCACTCCAACTGGAAATCCCGCGGTTCCGGCCGTATCCAGTTCGAAACCTTCCAAGCCAAATCAGAAGCCATATCTCTCTCCCTCAACAACAAACTCCTCTTCAACTCCCACTTCCTCCGCCTCTCTTTTTCCTCCGATGATATCGTACCTAGACCTTCCCTTCCCAGTAACCGTCTCCATAACGGTGTTCTCCATGTCGGTTTCCCTAACGGTCCTGATTGCATGAGTGTTCTTCAGTCATGGGAAGGCGTTCGAGGTTGGATCATGCCTGAAAGGAACAGGCTTGACTTCTGGGTTACTCATAATGATCAGTGTTTCAAACTTGAGATTCCTTTTGAAAATATGTTGGAGTGTGATGGCTATTGTTCTGATGATTCTAAACCTAATGCCCTACTCTTGAAGGTAATCTATCTATCTGCTTATCTATATGGCTTACTGCATGTTTGGATTCATTCATTTCACTTTTTTATTTGGTGTATCTACTTTTAAGATCCTTTGAGAAAGCTTATGATTTGTCAGTAAGTTATTTTCAGCTTTTTTTTTAAAGATAGCTTATGCAAATTTAACTTATATTAAAATAGTTTAACATTAGTTTATGTTTTGTTATAGAAATAACTTCAAGCCTGTTTGGATAAACAGCTTATTTGCAGCTTATACCACAAGAAGCGCTTATGAATAAGCTTGTATAAGTCATTTTTATAGCAAAAGGTAAAGTAAGTTTAAATAGTTTTTATATGTGGTATAAGTTGTTCTCATAAGCTATAAAAAGTTTATAAAAAATGTGTTGTTTTGATTAATCTCCCAAACAGTGTCTCAAAACTTATGTCAGTAGATAAGCTTGCATTAGCCAATCCAAACAGGCTCTTATACTTAAAGCACTTATTTGATAAACGCTTATTTCGTTCTGTTATTGATTTATTGTATTTATCAACAAAGTTACAGCTGGTTTCCCCCTTTTTATTGTTTTTTCTCAGCTGAAATATGCGCCAAGGATATATCAGAAAAAGGAGGGGCCAAATGTAGCTTCCAAGTTTAAGGCTAATAGGTATCGATTTTGTAAGGATAATTTTGAGTTTACGTGGGTGCGCACCACTGACTTCACAAATTTAAAATCAATTGGACACTCTACCTCGTTTTTCTGGGAAATTGTGGAAGATTCGTTTGATTCTGAGGTTTTTCGGAGTTTCCCGCTTTACAGAGAGAATTTGAAGGATCTAAGTCTGGAAGATGGGGAAGAATTATGTTCTCCAACCGAAACGGTTCCACTTGTTAAGTATCGCCCGGATTCTAAGTTGCCTTATGAAGCTCTATTTCAATTGAATTCTCTTGTACATACTCAGAAGATTAGTCTTGCTTCAGTGGATGATGAGTTGATTGACTTGTTGGCAAGTTTGGATGAAGAAACTATGGCTGTGATTTTTCAAAAATTGCACAAGTTGAATTCCACTTGTTATGAGCCTCTAAAATATGTGAAGACTCAATTACATGTGCTTAGTATAAAGAAAAAAAGTGTTCTCCCATTACAACAGAAAAGGTTGGCGGATAATAACATAATGAGATGTCATCGAGCCTTGATTACCCCGTCAAAGATTTATTGCCTTGGTCCTGAGCTCGAAACGTCAAACCATGTGGTAAAACATTTTGCGTCATATGCTTCAGACTTCATGAGGATTACATTTGTTGAAGAGGATTGGAGTAAGCTTCCAACTAATGCAATATCAACTAGTTTACAAAGGGGAATCTTCGCAAAGCCTTTTAAAACTGAAATATATAAGCGGGTATTGAATATTCTTCGAGATGGTGTTTTAATTGGATCAAAAAGATTTGAGTTTCTTGCCTTCTCTGCTAGTCAACTGCGGTCAAACTCTGTTTGGTTATTTGCGTCTAATGACAAAGTGAAAGCAGCAGATATCAGAGAATGGATGGGAAGCTTCAATAATATCCGCAGTGTTTCTAAATGTGCCGCCAGAATGGGTCAGTTATTCAGTTCTTCCCGGCAAACTTTTGAAATGGCCCCTCAAGATGTGGATTTAATTCCAGATATTGAACTCACCTCTGATGGTATAAACTACTGTTTCTCAGATGGTATTGGAAAGATTTCCCAAACTTTTGCACGGCAGCTTGCTCAAAAGCTAAAATTGGACCAAAACCGGATTCCTTCAGCATTTCAAATTCGGTATGGTGGATATAAAGGTGTCATTGCTGTTGATCCCCATTCTTTTAGGAAGTTATCATTGCGTAACAGTATGCTGAAGTTTGAATCCAAAAACAGTATGCTTTGCGTCACCAAATGGAGTGAGTCAATGCCGTGCTTTCTTAATCGAGAGATTATATCCCTGCTGTCAACATTAGGAGTAAAAGATGAGGCGCTTTTGGCATTGCAAGAGGGTCAAATGCAGTTGCTAGGAAAGATGTTGACTGATAGGGAGGCAGCTTTGGATGTTCTAGAAAGTTTAAGTGGAGCTGATTCAAAAAGCATTCTAGTGAAGATGTTGCATGGATTTTATGAGCCGAACAGCGAGCCTTACCTATCAATGATGCTCAAGGCTCATTATGCATACCAGTTATCTGATTTGAAAAGCAGATGCCGGATATTTGTCCCCAAGGGCCGAGTCTTGATAGGCTGCTTGGATGAAACCGGTATTTTGAATTATGGCCAAGTATTTGTCCGCATAAGTGTGACAAATACTAAGGAAAAACCTGGAGATGAAAATTTAAGGAACGTTAATGGTGATGATAGCACATGCATTATAGTTGGTAAGGTGGTGGTCACCAAAAATCCTTGTCTTCACCCAGGAGATATCAGAGTCCTTGATGCTGTCTACAATGAAGAATTAGAAGAAAATGGATTGAAGGATTGCCTTGTATTTCCACAAAAAGGACCTAGGTATGTATATAATGGACTAGATTTGCAAGCATTTGATTGCAATAATTTGTTTTATTCAAGATAGAATAATCACTTCTTTTTGGTCATGTGTGTTTTCATCGACTCTAATATGTCATTCATCACACATGAATTTGGTGCCGATTTGTTATAGTTTGTCCACTGTATTCACATCCCTTAAGTTTTTCTGTCTTCATAAGCAGTTCCTTAGATTCATTGTTTGGTGGACAAGTTGATAGTGATATGATATCTTTTATTGTTCTCTTACCATGTCAGATATAAGACCACTCATTATTAGGCTTCTACTTGATAATTTAAACTTTTAGGAGAGTTGGTTCTTGCCGTGGTTTCAAAGTCTTTATGACTAAATGATCAGAAGTATTAGCAGAAAGTAGAGTAGGAAAACACAAAGGGCTATTGCATGAGGGACGCCTGAAAGATTAAAAAAAAAACCATTCACAACCTTTCAATTAACCCATTTCTGTTGGTTTTTAAAATATTTCTCTTATATTGATGTTTATTGCTTTCTAATACTTGTTGGGCCTACAGGCCTCATCCAAATGAATGCTCTGGAGGCGATCTTGATGGGGATTTGTTTTTCGTAAGCTGGGACAATGATCTAATCCCAGCTCAAACTGATAATCCAATGGACTACACAGGAAGAAGACCTCGTATAATGAATCACCAGGTGACACTAGAGGTAATTTCTTAACGAAGTTGCTTGATTTTAACTTGTTTTCTATTTAATATTGGTACCTCAAGTTGAAGTATTGTCTGACCTTCAGACACGTGGTTACATTCAACCATTTCCATTTGGCATTTTCTCATATTACTACCCGTATCTTTGTCGTGACAGGGTTTGTGCATTGTTTTTCTTTTGATGAGTTTAAAATCGCTCCTAATTTATTTGTTACCTATGTGTAGGAAATACACCAATTTTTTGTTGATTACATGATCAGCGATACTTTGGGCGCTATCTCCACCGCACATCTGGTTCATGCTGACCGTGAACCAGATAAGGCCAGGAGTAGAAAATGTCTGGAGTTGGCCGAGCTTCATTCCATGGCTGTTGACTTTGCAAAGACCGGAGCTCCTGCAGAAATGCCTAGAGCTTTGAAACCAAGAGAGTTTCCCGATTTCATGGAGAGGTTTGAAAAGCCTATGTATGTATCTAAAGGGGTACTAGGAAAACTATACCGTGCCTTAGTTGAGTCAACATTGCAAGTAAGGTCTAACATTGTCTTGTCCGAGAAGCTGACTGAAGAAGCATATGATCATCAACTTGAGGTTAATGGTTTTGAGGTCTTTCTTGAGACTGCCTCAAGTCACAGAGAAATGTATGCACAGAAGATGAGCTCTTTAATGAGCTTCTATGGAGCAGAGACCGAGGATGAAATGCTAACAGGTAACTTGCTAAAACGTGCTTCTTATTTGCAGCGCGATAACAGGAGATATGGAGATATGAAGGATCGAATTCTGATATCGGTGAAGGATCTTCAACATGAAGCTAAAGGATGGTTTGAAAGTGATTGTCAGCCAGATGAATATCAACTTATGGCATCTGCATGGTATCATGTGACCTATCATCCCAAATATTACCACGAAAGCTCCACCTTTTTAAGCTTCCCATGGATCGTTGGTGACATTTTATTGCATATCAAGTCTGCAAATAGCTCACTATAGCTATTGCTTTGCAGAAAAAAGATTGTCTTGAAAGGTTTGTCACTAGTTTCTAATGTAATTTTAATTGTATTATCTAACTAGAACATTAGGGCAGAAGTTAATCTACTAATCCATGTAGCCGATTTCACTTTGTGGAATAAATAAGACTTGGTTGTTGTTGTATTTAATTAATATTATACTCTCTCTAATCACTAATCACTATTATAAACTCTGATCACTATTATAAATAAAGATTTTCTTTTCAAATTAATTGAATAAATAATATATTTAATCTCTATATAGATTCAGTTATTCAATACATTTAGAAAATAAAATAATACTCCCTCCGATCCGGCTCATAAAAAATGTCTCATTTCTACCGTTTCTTTGTCAATCATTTTCATAAGAATCTTATAAGACGGAGAGAGTAGATTAAAGAGTGGCCGGTGCAAGTATGTAATGTAAGCATTTCAGATAATGACTTTCTCTATTATGTAATAGTATGTAATGTAAGCATCACTATTTGAAGTTGGTATTCTCCTCTTGTATTTTATATTAATGAAAAATCACTAATGATTAATACATTTAGCTTGGTAACATTTCAGATAATGACTTTCTCTAGTGCCATGTGCAATAGAGGATATAAAGTCCATCTGTAGTTGATGATATGCTTACGTACAGTTATAAATTCAATTAAAATAAAATGTAAAGTTAAACATTAAAAAAAATAGTTGCAAATAATAACAGTTACATAAATAATATGTCCAGAAAAAATAGAAAACATGATGTCCAATAAAATTTAAAATAAGATATCATTAGAAAAAACACAAACATTTAAAACATAATACTATAGTTGGTAGATGTTGAGTAACATGGTTCAAACTCGAAATATCCCACTTATTTGTTCACTTAAAAGGATAAATTTTAACCACTGTACTGTTTGAAAAGAAGAAGCATAGGTGTATTAATTATTAAGTGAGGCCACATAGTATGGACACTAGAGGTAAATGATGTCGCAGAGGTAACAACAATGTAGTCAAATGGACATCATCATCATGTTGTTTGTATGAAGCTGATATCATTGGTTGTATCTGCTGCCAGATACAAGTTTGAGGTGTAGAATTCATTTGGTGATGCAGGCTGTCACATACAGTTTTTCTCTTTGAAATTTAAGTATTCGGTTTTGTGACCGATTAATTGAAAGGGACCAATTCCACCAAGTCACTCAAGTCCGAGTAAATCTCTATATGGACATGATCCAACACAGAAATTGTTTGCATCCAGCAGAATTCTAACCTGAAACTTTGAGAGGAGCACACTCTTAGGACCCAAATCTTCATCACTAAACTAACTCTTAAGAATTACATAATTTGGTATAGGTTTGGATGATTCAACATAAAAGATCAATTTATGGGGATCGAAGGATCCACATAAAGCACATGAATTGTTTAACCGTATTGATGCAAATGAGATTCAGTTATGGTGCGACAAATACAAATATGATATGTGGGTTGTGATTAGTGACTCTTTGAACCGCATGTTCTATTTACTGCTATCCAAGCTGGGCGAAGCAAAGGATATGCAGCCGAGGGATGAAGCTCGACCGATTGCTTCTATTTTGTTGAAGCGTGGATGTGCACTTCATTGTCAGGACTGAGTTCTGACTTGAAGAGGCTATTCGAAAATTAATTCTTATTGACTTTTAGGACCCATGCATTCACTACTAAGCAAACTCCTAGAAGTTACATACATGTTATCTTGATTTGGCAGTAATATAGGGTTGGGTGGTTTGACATAAAAGTTCAATTTATAGGGATCGAAGGACATACATAAATCACATGATGCAAATGAGATTTGATGGATATGTGTCTTTCTGCATAAGAAAGGGGATGAATTGTATGATTTTGAAAAACAAGGTCTTGAAAAACTTTGTTGGCAAACAGGTTTTCGCTCTCTTGTATTTCATCCAATCTGTTAGAAGATGCTCTAGGAGTGCCCTTGATAAGGAACTAGGGTCATCCTTTTTCTTTTTTCGCTCTTTTATTCACGTAACCAAAAATTGATACACAGAGGAATTCATAACAACTGACTTCGGTTTTGAATCAATTCAAGATACAACTTGCATGTGCCGTTAGATACTAATAACCACACCAAGTAGGCAAGAATAAGACAGTCTCTTGTCAAAGTCTAGATACCATAATAAGTCTTGGGATATATAATATAGGACAAGTAGAGTAGTTAAGACTAATAATAGTGTGAACGATTAACACTATTGTAGAAAGGGAAAAATGTCAATTGAAGTCAAAAGCTATTTAATTATGTTTAGTGTCTTGAATATCTTCTTCAAATTTACTAGAGTCATGAACAAGTGTGCCACTTTATCCTTGTCTACTGTCTTCTTTCTTTTTCATTACTAGATAAACTACAGAAGAAAAATATGATTATTTCTCTATTTCTTAATGTGTTTTTTTTTCCATTGCTTGGTGTATATATAAACAGTTTGAAGTAACAATTTTAGGTGACCCTTTCCTATACAAAGGCAAGGAAATAAATGGTCCTATAGATATTAGTCTCGGTACTTTGGAGTCCCACATAAGTCAAGTGATAATAAATGGTCTTAAAGATATTAGTCTTGTACTTTGGAGTTCCTCATCGATCAAGTGAAAGTATGTGTAGGTGTTTACTTTATATATCAACAGTTAGAACATGGATAAATGGACTTTGTAACGGAAGTCTTTCATCAAAGTGGGGGTAACCAGCCTGATGGGAGGTTCTTTGTGAGAGAATTGTGATTTCCAGGTTGAAGACTTGCCTCTGATGGGGGACTCCTTGGGTGGGTTAGGGAAGGGTCAGTGTGTCGATAAAGTGGGGGTAACCAACATGATGGGAGGTTATTTGTGAGACAATTGTGATTTCCACGTTGAACACTTGCCTCTAATAATGGGATTTCTTGGGTGGGTTAGGGTAGAGTCGATGTGTCGATGGGCCGCGTCGGACGTATTGGTTCATCGATGGTGTAGGCATACTCTGGAGACCCACATCGGTTAAGTGAAATTATGTGTAGGTGCTTATATATGAACAGTTAGAAGCATGGATCATCGAGCATCATAACGAAATTTTATCACCAAAATGGGTTCTCTGTGAGACAATTGTTATTTCTGGGTTGAAGTCTTACCTTTGATGGTGGGACTCCTTGGGTGGGTTATGGAAGGGTCGACGCGTCAATAAAGTAAGGGTAACCAACCTGATGGGAGGTTCTATGTGAGACAATTGTGTTTTCCAGGTTGAAGACTTGACTTTGATGGTGAGATTCCTATGTTGGGTTAATCTAGGGTCGGTGTGTCGATAAAGTACGGGTAACCATCCTGATGGGAGATTCTATGTGAGACAATTGTGTTTTCTGGGTTGAAGACTTGACTTTGATGGTGAGATTCCTATGTTGGGTTAATCCAGGGTCGGTGTGTTGATAAAGTAGGGGTAACCATCCAGATGGGAGGTTTTCTATGAGACAATTGCAATTTCCAGGTTGAAGACTTGTCTCTGATGGTGGGACTCCTTGGACGGGTTAGAGTAGGGTCGATGGGTTGCGTCGGGTGTATCAGTCCATCGATGGTGTGGGCATAATTTTGGATTCGCATATCGTTCAAGCGATTTTATGTGTAGGTGTTTATATATGAATAGTTAGACGCATGGATCATTGTGTTCGTACCTGAAGTCTGTCACCAAAGTAGGGGTAACTATCCTGATGAAAGGTTCTCTGTGGCACAATTGAGATTTTCGAGTTGAAGACTTGCCTATGATGGTCAGCTCATTGTGTGGGTTAGGGCTGGGCCGGTATGTCGATAAAGTGGGGGTAACCAGTCTGATGGGAGGTTCCATGTAAGACAATTGTGATTTTCGGGTTGAAGACTTGCCTTTGATGGCGGGACTCCTTGAGTGGGATAGGGCAAGGTTGGTATGCCGATGTGCCGCGTCTGGCCTATCGGTCCATCAATGGTGTGGGCATACTTTGGAATGCCACATCGATCAAGTGAAATTATGTGTAGGTGTTTATATATCAACAATTGAAACATGGATCACCGAACTTTATAACAGAAGTCTGTCAGCAGAGTGGAGCTAACCAGCCTGATAAGGGCTTCTCTAAGAGACAATTGTGATTTCCGGGTTGAAGACTTGCTTGTAATGGTGGGACTCCTTGGTGGGTTAGGGAAGGGTCGGTGCGTCAATAAAGTAGGGGTAACCATCCTGATGGGAGGTTCTCTAGGAGACAATTGTGATTTCTGGGTTGAAGACTTGCCTTTGATGTCATAACTTCTTGGGTGGGTTAGGGAAGGGTCGATGTGTCGATGGGATGCGTCGGTCATATCGGTCATTCGATTGTGTGGGAATACTCTTTAGTCCTACATTTATCAAGTGAAATTATGTGTAGGTGTTTAAATATCAATATTTAAAAGCATAAATCATCGAGCTTCGTAACAGAAGTTTGTCACCAAAGTGGGGGTTACCAGCCTGATGGGAGGTTATCTGTGAGACAATTGTGATTTCCAGGTTGGTTCTGATGGTAGGACTCCTTGGGTGTGTAAGGTAAGGGTCGTTGTATCGATAGGCTACGTCGGGCATATCAGTCCATCGACAAAATAAGCATACTTTTGGTCCCATAAATCATCTAGCTTTGTAACGGAAGTCTATCACCAAAGTGGGGGTAACCAGCCTGAAGGAAGATTCTCTATGAGAAAATTACGATTTCCGAGTTGAAGACTTACCTCTTATGGTGGGACTCCTTGGGTGGGTTTGGGCAAGGTCGGTGTGTCGATAAAGTGGGGGTAACCAACCTTATTGGAGGTTTTCTGTGAGACAATTGCATTTTCCGGGTTGAAGACTTGCCTCTGATGGTGGGACTTCTATGGTGGGTTAAGATAAGGTCGGTGTGTCGATAGAGTGGGGGTAACAAGCATTATAGGAGGTTCTCTATGAGATAATTTTGATTTCCGGGTTGAAGTGTTGCCTTTGATGGTGAGACTTCTTGGGTGGATTAGGGAAGGGTTGGTGTGTCGATAGGCCACGTCGGGTGTATCGGTTCATCAATGGTGTGGGCGTACTTTGGAGTCCCACATTGGTCAAGTGAAATTATATGTAAGTATTATATATCAATAGTTAGAAGCTTTGATGCGCTCTTTCGAACACAATCGATGATCAAATCCACCAAACAACAAGAATCTCTCAATGATGGGTGTTTCAAAAGTTTTACTGGAATAAACTTAATCTTCTCTTATCCTACCTTAGAAGTCCATTTCCTTCTCTTGACATCGATGATGGCCCCCGTCTTAGCTAAGAAGGGCCTACCTAAGATTATCGGGATTTGGTAATCCTCATTGATGTCCATTATGACGAAGTCTACCGGCACATAATACTCTTCAACTATCACCGAAACATCTTCTAACACACATACGGGATACTTAACTGATCTATCTGCAAGTTGCAGAGACACATTTGTCAGTTTCATCTCACCTATGTCTAACTTCTTACACATAGACAAAGGCATCAAGCTAAAGCTAGCCCCTAAATTACAAAGTGCTCTCTCAAAGTTCATGGTACCTATTTAACAAGGGATAGAGAAACTCCGTAGATTTTTAAGATTATGGATCACCATATTTTGAATCACAACACTACTATCAAGAGTCATAGCCATAGTTTCATGGTCCTCTAACTTCCTTTTATTGGAAAGGAAGTCTTTTAAAAACTTAGCGTAAGAGGGAAATTGAGTTAGTTCCTCTGTGAAAGGCACATTGAGGTGGATATTTTTAAGGAGTTCCACAAACTTTTTGAACTGGGCCTCCACTTTGGCTTTTACAAGTCTTCGTGGGAAATGGACAATAGGTTTGTAGGGAGGAGAAGCAACATAAGGTGCTTCCTTCTTAACCTCCTTTTCGGGTGGTGTTAGAACACTCTCTTTAATCTCTTTTTATCTCTCATTAGAACTACCCACTTGCTTACAACTACGAGTTGGTGCATCATTCAAATGTCCTTTGGGATTTTGTTATGGGTGACAACATTGTCAAACTTAGTGTTCAACTACCTAAGTGCCTCGTCAGTGATGAGGTTTTGATTTCTAAATTTATCATTTTGATGAGTTTGCATCATCAAGAAGTTTTCCATCAAAAGTTCTAAGTTGGATTTCTTAGGCTCAATTGGCATAACATTTTGGAAACTCGGTGGTCCCATAGGTTGCCGAGGGTTGTTGTTCCTATAAGAGAAATTAGGATAGTCTCGCCACCCTGGACTATAGGTTATAAAATACAGATTATTCCACTGGTTGTTATTCATAAAATTGGCATCTTCTTGTGTGGATCCTCCAGTGAGGATCATTTGCCAATCTCTATCAGTGTGCCCATTAATTCTGCATATCTCATAGTAGAGAGTGGTGGGGCTACATAAGCAATAGGGGTAGAAGTAATGGATGTAGAGGGTGCGATGCTTAAACTATCTATCTTTTGGTAAAGGAAATCCACCTTTGTGTTCATATGGTTAAACACATTAACCTCATAAAGACCACTGGTCTTAGGGGTAGACATAAAGGCGATTTGTCACACGCTTCCCCATAAGTGGTGATTTTTGGCCATCTCTTCTATCAAGTTATAGGATACATCTTGAGGATTATTCATGAGGGCTCCACCAGAACCCACGTCTAAGGTCATCCCCGTGGAGTAAAGGAGACCGTTATAAAAAGAGTGGATAATCATCCACTTCTCAAGCCCATGAAAAGGACACAATCTTAACAAACCCTTATAACTCTCTCACGCATCAAACAATGATTCCCCTTCTTCTTGCCTAAAATTATTAATCTCATTCCTAACTTGGGCAGTTTTGCTTATCGTAAAGTACCTCGCAAGAAAGGTCGCTTTCAACTGAGTCTAGTTAGTAATTGAATTGGAGGGCAAGGATTGACGTCAAGCTCGCGCATGATCTCTCAAAGAGAAAGGGAATAAATGGAGGTGGATGGCGTTTTGGTCAACTCAATTATCCTTAACAATACCACAATTATCAACAAATATAGAAAGACGTAGGTTCGGGTTTTCAGACGATAACCCGAAAAATTGATTTTGTTGCACCATACCGATCAAAGAAGGTTTCAACTCAAAATTATTTACCGCGATCGGCGGGTGCACAATACTACAACGCAGTTCCTCTTCAATAGGAATCATGTAATCCTTAAGAGGCTTAATGTCAACTACTAGGTCAATTATGGCTTCCTGTTTAAGATTTCGGCGTCTTTCACATAAGAAACACTTGATTTCATTCATAGGTTTGACTAAATTCCCAATATAACGAGTTCTTCGCATACAATAGCTGCTAGAACTACAACAAAATAAATAGAAAAATAAAGCTCCAGTATATACAGTGATTAAATAGTAATTCAATTTCAAACTCAATTGGTCCCCGGCAACAACGCCAAAAACTTGACACGCTGCAAGTGCACATTTGTGCGAAGTAGTAAAAGATCAATGATTTAAGTACCAAACTTCATTCTATCATGTAGATCTAGAGGAATCAATAAATTGGGATTTAGTAAAAATAACTTAAATAAAAAGCACTTATAGTAAACCAAGTTAATTGAAAATCACTTAAATCACAATATAGACAAACATGACTAAGGGTCATGGTTCTCACTTTGACATATTTGTACAATCCGAGTCACTTATATTATGAGAGTCTTGACATAATTTATAGAAAATAGATAAATATGGACAACACCTTCTTTCGCCAGCATGTTACCCTATCGATGACGAATAATCGGTTGGCTTAAGCTCGACCGTATTATTCGTTAGGGATTCGTTACTTTTGTTAAGCTATCAAAATTGGAAATTTCTCAAATTCATCCAAGCGCTTTCTCTATAATGGACTTGTTTGTTTAAAAACCTACGCTCCGGTACCGATACATATCCTTTCAGACTATGATCGGTACCTGAGAACATTTTACTTTCGTACAAGGGTTGGAATGTATGAACTCGAGTATAAAAATAAATACAGTCAAAAAACTCTCGTAATCGACTTGTAACAGATCATATAAACGATCATGAGGTGATCCTCATAACCCTTAGTCCCTAATGGACTACCCACTCATGGTGAGACTAAACACAATCAAATCGCTATTCATAATCGAATTCATGATAAATAATTGAATTAAACAAGCAATTGTATTGAACACAAATAAGAAAATCTGAATTGATAAGCTTTAATCTAATGCTCCAATGGAGACTTGAGTAGAGAGAAAATTAGAATATGTAGAAACTTCAAGAAAATCACAACTAACTGTGAGTTTTATATAAAAACATAAACTGGAATGAATATCTCATGATCAATTGTCATTACATCAGAATATATCATATCTAATCATGCCAAATTTCAAAAACATGTGAAATCGGTCTAAAAAAGGAAAGAATCAAAAGATGTCTCGTCCTCCTGCTACGGTCCGTAGGAGTTGCTACGAGTGGCCGTAACAGGTCTCTGCTTTTTCTATTGGAAAACCAAAAGTGGGGGACTTCTAGGGATTAGTTATTAAAAATTATTTGATTATATATTATTTTAGTTAGTTAATTTTTCTAATTATATTTTATTAATTTGATTAATCAATTAAATTAATTTTAATCAGTTACCTTTGATAATTAATTTTAATTAGTTTAATTAATCGATTTGACCAATTTTAATCGATTAATTTTTCTAATTAAAAGTATTTTCTCTTGATTAATTCAATTGACTTAATTAGGCAACTTGACCTTCTAAAATCAATTCTTTCAAAATAAGTAAACTCGATCCAATTTCGAACAACTTTCTCAAATCAAACCGTTTTCACCATTGATTCACAATCATTTCAAAATCATTTTCACAATTCGCTCCACAACGCTAATCAAACGCTTGACCCAACATCAAGCTTTTTTTCCAATGAAATTTAAAATGATTAACTCATACTTTGACTATTTCAAACAATAATAGAAAGAAAAAGACTACATGGGTGTAATGTCTAATAATAGCGCCGAGTATTAGCCTTAAGTGGTAATTGCTTGTAAGTCATATATACTCGTATTTCTCTAAAATACAAATGCGTCTCCTTTTTGTAATAAAACGAAAGAAAAAGACTACTTGGGTGAAAGATTCAATTATAGTCTCGAGTATTAGGCATAAATGGTAATCACTTGTAAGTCACAAATGCTCGTCTTCCAAGCCTAAAATCAATTTCAACATATTTAAACTTTTTGCCTTTTGGCTTTTAATTCAAATCTTTTTCAAAAATGAAAGACATTATGTCCATTCCACGACGATGCAAATAGAGTTTCCCCATGAGAATATCAAATATTTTCCACTCGAATGTGATGATGGCACAAATATGTGCTGATCCAGACTAAGTCATCCATTCTTGAAGTGATGCAAATGTTCAATTATCTGTGTTTTGAGCAACAATGTTTTCCGTTCGAATGCAACTTGAGAATCTTTCGCTAAAATCGACTAACACACAAACATTTGCTACCCAAAACTATGTAGTCTTGAGTTCTCCTCGCACCTAGAGATACGTAGGAGCGAGATCCGCAATCTCATCAAGCACATTAAAAAAAACTTTGTTGCGACTCCTTTGTGTTTTTTCTTTTTTCTCTTTTAATAAGTCGAAGAAAACAAATGACATAATCTAACATTTCAAATCTCAAATCTAACTAAAGGTTCCTGTTTAGTACAACGGACGTGGGGGGTGCTAATACATTCTCCTTGCGTGATCGACTCACGAATCCGAATTTGATTGCGCAGGTCATATTCTATTTCTTTTAAAGATTTTATCGATATTTTTCCTTTTCATTTTTTGGAATAAATCAAGTTCGATGACGACTTTGTTCGAATCATTTTTTCCGCAAACGTGCGAGCGCCCCGTGAAGGATCGTATTTTTCAAGATGCGACAACGTTGGAATGGAGTGATTGATTCAAAAGGTGATGTTAGAGAAATCATGTATGATGTTACTACGATATTTATTATGATTCATGTACGATGTTACAATGATGTTATTGATGATACCAAGTTTTACAATATCAATTGCAAATTTGTATAACAATTTCATTCCAGCTCTGATGATACTATGGTCACATTGAAGAAAAGAATGTATTTTACTGGTTTTAGAATCACAAAGTTAGATAGAGACAGAAGCAGAAGCAAGAAAGCTATATAGACGAGTTAGAGATGGCGGCGGCGACATCAACAAGTGGAGAAAACACTCATGGTGGCTATAAGATAAAGCAACCAAGGGAGAGTTACGAATGATGGAAGCATGTGAGCAAAAATGAAGAAAAATATTTTGTGTTTATGTTTGTATTTTAGGGAGGTTTAAAACCTTCACAATCTAAATCATTTTTTGTACTCAATATGATGTTGAGTTTAAGTGACATGGCGTGCAACGAGACGTGCCATATCAGTTTCTGGTAGATTAAATTGATGATAAAAATCAAAATCGTAAAGGAATTTTTTTAAAAAGATTGTTTTTAAGGATTAAAATTGAATGTTGAAATATTTACGAGGATTAAAAGCTCTATTAATTAAATCAGTTAACTTATTAGTTATGTGAATTAAGAATTCATTCATTATGAAAATTACCAAAATGTACAAAGACTAATATGTATTTTGAAACTAATTATTCTAAATATGAATTGACTTAATAGAGCATTTACAGATATCCCAAAAAGGGAATCATTAACAACAGGATAAGAACACTTTAACCCACCCTACCCTACCCTACCCACCAAAAACTCTAACTCGAACACGACGCGGTCATGACACACATAGTGACCTCCTCGAACATGTTTCATGAAGCGTATCAACTTGTCCCCAACTCCCTTGGTTTATATCTCTTCACAATCACTCATCAATGCCACCATCCAATAGATATTTATTTATCTTGAAGCTGAACAACAAGAACAAGTTGAAAATGTCCTAATTTGACAGCCAATTTATTTCGTGAAAGACTCGTTTTATTGCAATTATGAAAGCAACACTCCACCGCCCCATATATTGGCCCATCTATAATAATCATTAGCCATTATGAAAATAAAAAAATGAAAAAATTAAGAATTGCAAGCTAAGCCTCCTCCTTTCTCATACTCTAGTAAATAAAATCGATAGTAATAGCAATATAACCATTTAAGTTTTGTTACCGACATATGTACAAATATAAAAAAGAAGTAAAAAAAACAAAGTATTTTCCCATAGTATAGAATGGTCAATAATAAAAAAAAAAGGGTAAAATAAACAGAAAGCGACACGAATGAATGGTATCCACCGTGTAATGCTCTTTTCACTCTCACCAACCATACCCTACCACTCACTCTCCAGCTCACAATGTGTACACTACACTCTAGCGCACAATAGCTCACGCGGCGCAATCACTCACACCAAACCGTCAATTTCACAACCCGGCTCCGGCGCAACTGACTTAACGTTAACGGCGGCGTACCGCGTGGAGAAATTTCGAAATCCGTCGTGGCGGCTATCCTCGTTCTGTCCTTCATCGAAGTTCAAGGCGTAACTCAATGGATCGTATTGGTACTTAGCCATGCGTCTGGAGGATCGGTGTTGGTTGAATTTCCGGAGAAACGTTTTCCATCTTGGACCAGCGACAATCTCCGACCAGTCTCGGAGTTTCTTTAAGGCCTTGAGACCGCGCGACCACCATCGGTCACCGGTGGTGGTGGTAGTGGTGGGATGGGATTGAGAAAAGGAGGCGGAGCGGACGCGCTCCCACCAAATGGAACGGCGGCGTGAGGCGAAGCAGGTGGGGAAGCATAAGGCGTTTGATCGCTGTTGGACATGAGCGGCGGGTGTGGAGTCAGATTCAAGCTCTTGCTCAACGGACATGTCAGAAACTGAGATTGAAATCAGTAATAAATGATGATTTTGTTCGAAAATGATTGAGTGATGAATGATGGATGATGCAGTAATATTAGAGAGATGATGAATGATGGATGATGCAGTAATATTAGAGAGATGATGAATGAAGATGAGAGAATATGAGTAAAATATTTTTTTCTTCTTGTTTTGAGTAATGAGGAAATGGTTTGAGTTATGAATAAATAATAGATTTGGGTGGCCACATGTATATTTAATATCCCATTGTAATTTAGTGCACACTATACTTCAGCCACTTACTCTGCTCACCCTACTTTTATTAACGAGTAACAATATTTCTATCCTTTAATTCCGAACACTATCTTAACACGTATCTCTCAATTTATGTCCAAAGGATAAAATAGATAAAATATATGTTTAAATATTTTATTGTAAAAAAATAGTCCAAAACATTATTTTCATTTATTAATATCTAGTTATTTCAATTTTCATCCCTTCAAACACTTTTAAAATATTGATTATTTTAATTGTCAACATAAATTTTGATTATATTATAGATTATGATAACTTATGTCCTATAATGTTAAGAAAATTCACAAATAATTTTTTTTTAATAAAATAAAATCACAATTTTTAAAATAAAAATGTTCATGCTTGATTAATATATAAGTTAGCAGTGTCATTATATTATTTAATTAATATTTTATTCGTAACCTACAAGTAATTTTTTTTAAATAATCATATTTTTTAATGAATTTTTTTAAATAATCATATTTTTATTATTTTTAAAATAATTATATTTTAAATAAAAAATTATAACACATGACATTAGCTAATCTAATTGGCGATTTCATTTAATAAAATGAGCCTTAGTCAATTAATTTGGCGATTATGTACTAGTCATATGAGCCTTAGCTAATAAATTTGACTCATATGTATTATATACTTTTTATTTTATTTTAATATAATTAATTAATAAAAATTAAATAAAAATTATTAATATTTAATTTAAATAGATTACTTACGAGAATATTTTATACTGTGGAGATACATCATAGTGACAGTGTAAAACTGCACATTAGCATGCATAAACAAATCTGAGATCCTCTGAGGTGCATTGGACAATGGCATCAATGTAAAATTAATGAACAATTGACCTTTGATAATTGGAAAGATTTTGCTAAAACCGAGTGTCGTTAATGGACGTACGTCATCAACGAGTCTTAACCGACGTTGTTATACCAACCAAAACTAAACCAACTCATAATTATATGTATTGGTATAGACAAGTTACAATTGTGTTTTTCTCGGAATATAAATATTTATACGATCCACATCAAACCACTTACGCATAACAAGCTTGAACATTTAACCCCCCACAAAATTACCAACCACTTGCACAACACACCCTTCCCAAGAAAATTACAAACCCACGAACACTCAAACACACATCCAACACATGTCACACACTCAACCACAAAATCAAGAACATACCTCATACAACCACCACCAAAATTATTATTATCAAAACACCCAACAAACATATGTCGCCAACACATCCTCCTACCGTAGGCAAAACACCCAAGAAACATATGACACTAGCATTTCATACCATAACTAAAACACTATAACATAAAAACATCCAATATATGACTACCAAACACTATAATAATTATTGTTTCCTTTCCCCTACGAAGCATTCACACCAATATCATCATTTAATCGACCATATCGTTCACCAATAACTCGATCAACCCAAACAACACAATCCAACTACAACGACATGAGCAACGAACTCAATTATAGCAGTGTGTCAATGCATACACAATACTATGTAGAATTACAATAACTTATTAGGGAATCTGGTGATGGTGATCTTGTAGGGAACTCGTATCAAACACCTAGGGAGAATCAACATAGATGGGTACGAGAAAGGGTACTTAGATGGTTTGAAACCAATGGCATGTACAATCAAGAGGGTCGTCGTTAGTGTAAAAACATTTTCGTTTCTAATTATATTTAAACAAAATACTATTAGTTTTTATTTAATTAGTTGTATTAAAAAAAAATCCAACACATAAGAGCCCGATGAATTGACGACGACTCCTATGACTTGTACACATTCGCCAATTCAATTGGCTAGACTATGTGCAATCTCAAATTCAATTGTCTAAGGCTCTTATTTATTCAATGGAGTCACCAATTAGATTGGCTAGTCATCTATTTTATAAAAAAATCATTTAAAACATGGGTACTTTAGAAATTAATGGAAAAAGAAGATTATTTGGAGAATTTTGTTGAAAAACTTGGGTATTTTGGAAAAAGTTCCCCATAAATTATCATTCATTATTTTATATAGGGATGGCAATGGGCAGGATTTGAGTAGGGTACTATAGTATTCGTTCTCATACACGCAATTGGAAAAAAAATCGTGTACCCGAACCCATACCCGCTTAGGTACCAACATTGACACATGTACTCGTACCCGTACCCGTTACCCGCATTTCTAATAAAAATAAATATATCAAGTATAAAATAACATATTATTTTAAGTTTTTAAAAACGTTAAAAAGTTTTTTAAAAAATTATTGTTGAATTATGAAATAAATGATCACTTATATTAAATATGTAGTAGTTTAAAATTGACGTATTTTTAGAAATTGATAGACATTTATTTTTATATAATAATATACACTAAAATATATAAATATATGGTGTGCGGGTATGGGGCGATGTGGGTACTAAGGTGCTCATACCCGCATCCATCCCTGCTTATTTAAGTGGGTAATTATCTGAGTTCGTGTCCGTTCCCATTTTTGTGGATTTTTACCCTATCATTTATGGGTATTTTTATGGATACCCACTGGAGATGAGTCAAATTATCATTCCTAATTTATATATATGACTATTTAAATATCTTAATAACTAATATAATAATGGAATAAATCATGTTCTTTTTTATCTACATTATTTTTTAGTGTATAAAATGATTAAATAGACGAATATTATGAGATGGGAGAACTTTTTTACACCATTTTTTTAATACCAACACATTTACAACACCAAATAATCAGTATATGTGGGCCTTTGGCCCATTTTGACCACTTGGATCTTTGGTTTGATTTTGCTTAGTAACGCAAACCTTAGTTATCATGTGTGCCTCAGTGTTATTGATGCGACCAATGTGGCTGAAAGTGGCTTCTAGAAACTGATTCTCCATCTTCCACATTGTATGACATGTCATCCCAACGTTGTTTCTGGGTAAATCATCAATCTGACCATTCATCATTTTGATCAGATCTTTGTTGTCCGACTCAAATTGTGTTATTTTTGCCTTTCTACTAATAGCTCGATCCATGTCAACCTTCATTGCCATCGCTTTTGTAGCCAGCAGATCCATGTTACCTTTTACTCTGGTGGAGTTCAAATCCAATGTTTCACCTTCATCTTTTTGAACAATTTTGCCTAAGCCCCAGTATTCATCCCCAAACTTGCATTTGTGTTGATTTTCTCTCAACCCTGCTTCGGTGGATTCCATCCCTTCTCTTCAGTGTAAGTTTCTTTATAATCAGTATTTTGATTGGTGTTTTTGTTATTGTGAATCTGGATCCCTCTCTTAAGGTTGTTAGTTATAATATTTTTATTCTGATGTCGCATGTAGAGATCGTTTGGATACTCTTTCATCTCAATTTGATGACGATCTTCCTTATCCTTATCTTTGAACTTCCAGCCTTGCATGTTATCCTTAGAGCCCGGATAGGTCTTTAACCTCCATTGCATGTGCTTCTTCATCTCGCCCAAGAAGGTTTTTCTTTGCTTTGTTATGTTGTTAGGTATCATATCATTCTCAACTTCATTTTTTTCTCTTTTTTCATATCTTTTCTTTTTCATCCTCTTAGATTCTTCTTGTTTTTTTCTTAACGGTTATGATTTTCGTTGCTCTAATGACTATCCCTGTTTTTGCAAGCTTCTATCTGGTTATAATCCTCTACCTCCTTCTTATTCTTACCAGTGTCCATGCTTTTTCTGTTGTTGTTCTTATGTATGCTAACACAATTTTCTCTATTATGTATAACATGCCTCAGAAAGTCATTATTGATTCAAGTAATTAATAGATCAGGAGTGTTCAATAGAAAGTTCTAAGATATCCTCTCACTCTTAGTCCCTATTTTTTGTCTTTTTTCTTTTCTTCCATATTCCATCTTCTAACACTCTTCTTATTGTGTTGTATGTTAAGCTTGTAGTTGTTATGATGAATAGTCTTGTTTCTATAATATTATATATGGGTATTGTTGTCTTCTAACTTCTTCTTGTTCTTGTCCATTTCCATGCTACTATTGTTGTTCTTCTAGATTTTTCTCTTATCTTTTTCTCTAGGTTAACACATTTCAGAGTATTGTTGTTGTTACCAGCAACCATGTGAACGGGAAATAGCAAGCTTCTTTGATGTTTATCCTTAGATTGAGATTCCTAGGCCTTCTCTAAATCCCTTAGCCTCGGGTTTTTAAACCTCTTTGGTTCTTTTAGCCTTTGTGTCATACTTGTTTCTTATTTAGTGGATGGTCTACCGAGAGCTTGATCCTTTTGTTATAGTTTTATAGCTTGAGTCCTATTATTCCTCGTAAGAGCATCATCCTCCTGGTGATCCTTCTTCTTATTTCTTATTTATGTTATTTTTACTCACATTATTTTCCATAATATGCCTTTAATCTGACTGGTTTGTGTCTTTTTCAGTGTTGTAATCCTCCTTGCACGTGTTCTCATCAATGTTTAAGGTCATGTTACTCTTCTCCTGTTGATGTTTAACCATTTTCGTAGAATTAGTTCTATTGTAATTATTATCTTTCTTTTTATTGCTTTATCCAACACTTCCTCTGTCATTTTGCATCACATTAGCCCGACTTTGTTGGTACTCCTTGTGGTTTTTGTTGGCTCTATTGAGAGATTCTACCATCTGTAAGTATTTATTCTTGAAAGTAAATTTATTTCTCGTTTCCTATATGACATCCATAATGTTTATGAACATGTTAAGCATGTCTTTACTCATAACCAGCATATTGTGTTTGCACCAATCAGTGAAATCATTTTGGCTGCTGTTATTAAAATTTATATTAAGTTGTAACCCAAACCTAACGTGTTTAACCCGATCACACTTCATAAAACAATGATTTGTGGTTTCAATAGTATTATTACACCTAGGGAAAAGGATATCACTATGTGTACCCTTGTGGTTATCTTCTCTTTCACAAAGATGATGTCTAAAATTAATCTCCACGCGAGATACACTACTACGAAAAACACATATCACAACGGTTGGAAAATGGATATCACGCTGAACAAAACTTTGTGAGGCAAGGTGTGATTGTATGTACGATGCTTTCCACCACGGTCGTGCGACCGTGATTATAATCTATGTAGCACGCAACCTACCACAATAGTTAATTTTTTTAAACAACCGTTGTGATATTCTTCAAAGCAAAACATTTAACAACGGTTGGTATAAACAACCATTGTGATATATACAACTAAGTTTATTATAAATCATATGGAATGATTATTTCGCCAATGCTCACTAAACATATAACCTTTCAATCTGATCTAGAATATTGTAATATGACAAATTCAGTTATATTAGAAGAACAAGTTCACGTTCAATGCTTAACAATAGTTCTTCAACTCATTATCTGCATTTTTCTCTTTAATAGTTAGAATTTTGTTTAATAATTATAGATCTTCAACCGTGCCTTCCTTCACCTCTAGTTCATTTTGAAAAATATTATTTACTTTGTAAACAAAATTAGAGGTGGATAGAGGGGCGATTAAAGATCTATAATTATTAAATAAAGTTCTAGCAGTTAAAGAATAATATGCAGATAACAAATTAAAGAACTTTTGTCAAGAATTGAACGTGACTTATTTTGTAATTGTTGATTCTAAGTGTTGGCAGCAATTTTGGTAAAACAAAGAGTGTTCACAAGATGTCACGTGTGATGTCTTAACATGAGATATCCTATGTACCTGCTGGAATTCAAGAACATGTGCAAGCAGGATTGTTTCAGAATGCCACATACAATGACAAGGCTTTTGATATTGGTTGTACCTGCTGGAGCTTAAATGGAAGACATGTTCATGCAGGATTGTTTCAGATGACATACACAATGTCATGGCATCTGATATGGATGTATCTGCTAAAAGCTATAAAAGGAATTATTGGATTATGCAGGATTTTTCCAGGATGTCAGACCCGATGTCATGGCATCATGTACACAGAACATTCAGTATGAATGTCTGGTGTTTTGTGATTGCACAATTAATGAAAATCTTTGGATGATTGAAGATATGGCTAGTTGGCGCATTCAATCATGGATTACAACCTGATTTACATATTTTCCAAAGAGATCTAACCAGCTGTTATAAAAAGATATGATTGGAAAATAGATTTAGGGTTTTCAAGATGTCCAAGCCCAGCAGAATGCTTATATAAAAAGGGACTTAGAAAACCTGTTTGAACACACAACCAAGACTGAGCGAAATATAGAGAGAGAGCTAGGGTTTGTGTCTGTTTAGTCGTAAGACTTGTAGGTCATTCAAGTCATCAATTGATGATTGAATTGGACTGATTTGTGGTTGTAATTTGTCACTCTAAAGCTGTTAAGCAAGAGTGTGTGTCTACTTGATCAAAGCTATGAAGCAAGATCAAGTGTGTGTCTTCTTGATCTAAGCTTTGAAGCAAGATCAAGAGTGTGTCTTCTTGATTGAAACTGTGAAGTAAAATCAAGAGTGTGTAATTGAAAAGTATTTTCTTTTCACAAGGGATTGTTGTTTAAAATCACTGGTGTGATTGTAAGGGAAGTGAGTGGGTTCTCATATCTAAGAGTGCTTAGGTAGAAGTTGCACGGGTAGAGATTAGGTGAGAAAGACTGTAACTTGTTGAAGTGTACGGATAATCTTTGAACTAATTCTATTTTAGTGAATTTCCTTCCTGGCTTGGTAGCCCCCAGACGTAGGTGAGTTGCACCGAACTGGGTTAACAATTGCTTGTGTTATTTGCTTCACCATTCTGTTTATCTTATCCATTGTGTGTTAGCAGATATCAGTGTCGTAACATTACCTTCGACATCTTATATCTGATACCAGAATTTCAGTAATATAACTTTATCTATTATATTATAATTTTCTAACTCAATCTGAAAAGTTATATATTCGGTAAGGGATTGGAAAAAAACCCAAACCACATATATAATAAACTCATCTTTTAAACAAATATTAACAATAATATTCATTAACAATAAACCATAAACAACATACATGAAGAATGTTTCAGAAGTTTACATGTCCCATAATGGCATCCACAATGAAATAAGGATGAAGCTGAAGTTAGAGTTGGAAACGCGTGTCTATTTTGAATGGATGTCATTCTGGATCTTTCTCACAAGTTTGCAACACTCACTTTAGCTTCAGCCTCGTTATTGAAACAAGCATCCCTACCTACAAGTCAAAACAAGCAGACAGTTCAAACATTATGAAACAAGCTATTGAAGTATAAATAATACTAGATAAACAGATTTTAGAACATAAACAATAATAAAGACGAACCTATAAAGTAGTCATTTGCTAAAATTTGATAAAACAAAGAAATGCTTCGAAAAAGACAAGTTGGTTGGATACGTTTGGGGTTTCCATATGAGAGAGAAGAGTGACAGAGATGTTAGGGCTTTGTTTTGAGAGAGGTGAGTAAAAGATAAGTTTGAGTTTTGTTTTGAGACAGACGGTTGTGATGTACTAGAGCGAGAGATACTTTCGCTTATATAAAAATAAGTAACATAGTTTACCACGGTTAAAAATACGAATCGTGATTAAATGATTGCAACTTACACCAAGGTTGATTATAACAATTGTGGTGTTATAAAAGGTCAAGCCTCAATATGTCACGATAAATGAAAAATTGTTGGTGCTAGGATTCGAACCATTTCACTACAGTTGGTACATATGACCGCTGTGAAATGTCCTTTAGTAAATACAAAAAAAAATGCACAAAAAAAAACTATTACAATGGTTAATAGGGAGACCGTTGTCAAATTGGTGTCACGAAATGTCTATTTTTATAGTAGCGATATTGTTTCCTCGAAGGGACTTTACTGTCCCAAACCTTTTTCAGAAGATCATTGTCCAAGTTTCTCTTAGAGCTTCATATATCATGCTTCCTTCCAATCCAAAATACCATAGTACCCTGTCTTAATCGTATACAAACCATTCTTCCTATACTTCCAGCTTAGGAAATCTTCTTTTTCTAGGTTATTAAGAGGGATTTGTAGAATATTTATTCTGTTAGTTGGTATGAAATTTTGATTGATATAGTTTTTAGGGTTGTTCACGGTGCGATTGGGCAGTTTTGACGCTAAAAGTCATCTGAACCACAAGAGAAAAACATGCGGTTTGGTTTGGTTGTGTTGGCTTTTAGAAATAAAACCAAACCAATGCGGTTTGGTTCGGTTCAGTCAGTTCCGTTTTTTACAAGATTTTTATTGAGTCATACATAAACATATAGAGAATAACATAACTTTGTGTTTAGTCATTAATAAATTACCAAATAACAAAAATAAAACTCAACATATTTGGACAACAACTTCTCATTTAATATATAAAAATCAGATTAGACAAAAGTGAAATAAAAGTGTAAAACAATAGCATAAAAATATAAAAAATATTATAAAAAAATATAGGAGATGAGAGATTAGAGAAGGTGAAAAAGAAAAAGAAAAAATATAAGAGATGAGATATTAGAGAATAAGAGGTGAGATAAAAACGAAATTGGAAGAGAGAAATGTGGAATAAAAATGAGAAGATGAAAAAGAAAAAATATAAGAGATGAGAGATTAAAGAAAAACATGTGAGATATACCTGGCGAAGAAGAAGATGAGAAGAAGGTGCATACTATTAGGAAAAACTTGAGAAGATTGAAATTGAAATCGTGAGTGAGGAAGAGAAAACCGTTCATAATTTTAAGGCTAAAGCATAATAGGTTTAGGTTTGGGTTGAATTTGGGTTAAGTGAAATTTTAATTGTAACATAATGTGATTTGATTCGGTTTGCAAAACACAAATTACAAACCAAACTGAAATGTGTGGTTATGCTAAAAAATGACCCACACATTTGAACTAAATGTGGTATTTTGTAATTTTTGGTTAGGTTCGGTTCCATTTGCAATTTTTTATTGATTTGTTTCGGTTTTGAACACCCTTAATAATTATTGTTATAATTATAATGGTTAAATATGTTTTTGGTCCTCCTAAATATCTCATATTTAACTTAATCCTTCCAAAAGTTTACTTCAAAGAATGATCATTCTAAAAAAATTAATTTTAACTTTTGATTCCTCGTGCAACTTGAAATTTTTTAGAGTCACTAAAAGTTAAATATGAGATATTTATGAGGACAAAAAACATATTTAATCCTAATTATAATATTTTATTTATTCATTTTATGGTATTTCTAATAAAATAATTATTTATGTTATGTTTTTTTTCATTGAGTGGTTTTTTTTGAAATAACTATCATTTTCAAATTAAATATCAAAATAACTATATTTTTAAATTATTTACCAAACTAACCATTTTTCAAACAAAAAAATTATACGACAAGAATAGGCGTCATTGTCTGTGACACATGCATGCTTTTTTTGCATTAATGCGTCAATCCTAGTGGCGCATGCATGCACATGATGAGATATGTTTTGTTTTGTTTTTAAAATTTTAATTATTTTAATTAAAAAGTTGAAATTAAATAGAAAATTAAAATTAATTTATAATATTAAATTATTTTATATATCGGCAAGGTCTTTAAAATAGCAACAATGAAGCATGTCGTCTCTTTAAAAGCTTGTCATAATTGATTGTTGAATTCAACTTAATATTTGCGCCAATTGAAACGATGAATTCATTTGTATTGTTCTTCCTTCAAAACTCTATAAATACCAATTCTCATTTTTTATATTTCACACACTCATTTCTTCTATTTCATTTTTCATATTTTTATTTCAAAAACATCTTTATGGATGTAAGAAATAGATGTAATTAAATAAAAATATAACCATTTGAATTAATTATTTAAATTTAACTAATATATCTATTAAATGGAAAATATTTTTGAAAATAATTATATTTTTAAAAAAATATATCTAAAATAATCATATGTTCATAGAAATCGTGGAAGACCTTAAAGACAGGCGAATGCGTCGGGATGTGGAACCAATAGACGTTTCGATGAGGCGGTTCATTGATTTTGTATGCAATCGTTGTATAATTGAATTTTATTAAATAATATTATAAATTATTTTTATTTTCTTTTTTATTTCAATTTTTTAGTTAAAATAATTATTTAAAAAATCAAATTTCTAGTGCATGCATTAATAGAGTTTGGCCTTAGTGCATAAAAACAATGCATGCGCGACACACAGTGACGTGTTCTTGTCGTATAATTTTTTTAATTTAAAAAATGATTAATTTGATAAATAATTTAAAAATATGATTATTTTAATATTTAATTTAAAAATTATGATTATTTTTAAAAAAAAGTATTTGAGTTTATTAGTAATTTATATTGGTAATAGTATTGATTTATAGTAATTAAAAGAATTAATAGAGTGATGTGACTGCAACAATAATACTAACTAGTTATATTATACAGTAAATGAGCGCCCACGGAAAACAAAAGCCGAGTCACGCGTATTTGGCACGGATATCTCGTAATCTAGCATCCGCGGCAGTAGTAACTACTACTAGTGACTCGACACAGCTGAGCATCAGCTCTTATCCATAATTTTGTCACCTCAGTCAAAACAAAGCATGTTTCCTTTCTGATTGCCTCGTGTCATTTGTCCAATCTCATTTTATCTTTTTATCTTCTTCAATTTTAAATTATTAAACATATTTTATACTGTAAATAAATAAATTGAATAACTATTTTCAATTTTTACAATTATAAATAATTATTTACACAATTATCACTTTCTAATTATATATTTTATATAATAAAAGAGTAAACTGAATAATTTTTTAAATGTCAATAGTTTATTTACATTAGAAAACACAATTACCCATTTAATTATATAAACAACCATTCAAAAAATATTTTATTATTTTTAAAAATTTCTTCGTTTTTATTTTTATTTTAAAAATTAAAATATTTTTTAATTATTTTGATATGAATTAAGTTAATTAAGTAATTGTATAAAATATTTTCATATAACTATTTGGACAATATTTTTACTGTCTCATGATTCACACCACATGCATCATTTTATAAAAAAAATTCAAATAATCCATTTTATTTTATTTAAAATAATTCACATTTCACATAATTTCCCAAAATAATCCACTTTGAAACACTAGTGTCAGATCAATTGACGATTGCTCTTTAATTTAAAGGGGTGACGACAATTGGATTGGTTTCTGTACCTAGTATTGTCAATCCAATTGACGCCTATGTGTAAGTTTTAAGTGTAATCGCCAATTGGATTGACATTAGTGTGTGTTGTGTTATTTTTAGTATAAATAGAGGTGTAATGTGGTTTATTTTTCCACATCTCTTCTCATTATATTGCAAACATGGCTCGTCTTCGTCGTCGCAAAGGGAATGTGATTTATTCGAGAAACAAGTCTTCGATGGAGATGCTCTTCTGGAACATCTGTAGTTTCGAGCAACTACAGAGGGAGTTGATTCGTTGGTTAGATGGAGACAGTACCTGAAGGCGGAAAAATTATAAGTATTGAGAGACATGATGCCCTACGTGGGTAGGTGCGAGTTAAAAATGATAAGGATGCGAGGGAAATTAGGTTTAGACCAGTGATATCAATTTGATTGTTGTAATCAGTTAGAAATGTTGTGTTTAAATGTTGTGGTTAAATATTTTTATATGTTTTGATATTTGTTGTTTATTTAGACATGTGGTTGTTCATTTTGTGATATCTGGTTTCTTGTTGGAAAGTGTTGCTCTTTTTAAGTGTGTTTAAGTTGAGTGATGTTTGTTGTTAACATTGTTCTAACAAAAAGTTATTAATATATCAAAATCTAAGGTTACAAAAATTGAAAGGAGAAACTAAATTATGATGCAGAGAGTGCTCCGACATTGGGACAACTTTTTCGATTGTGTTCGGGATGACGACATATACTACATAATCTTACAATTTTATCATCCGTATCAATTTTTGTTCTAATACACGTGACGTTAGGGCACCCTTTTTTCTTTCTTCGCATCTCATCGTTGTGTCAAACTATGTTCCCTTGATATGGAGGTCAATATTCCTTTATTGCTAGCACCGCAAAGCTTTTGTTGTAGACATTCATAATGTTAATGGCCTTATAAACATCGGATAATGGTTGTAAGCGTCCTGAAGAAAGTGTGTGCATGTCACAATGACATGAGAGTAAGGTATACATAAGGCCTAGAACTTGCCACAGTCACACCAACTTATGTTTAGTCTGACAACATAGGATAAATTTGATATTCCCTCATTATGGTCCATTATTTCCTGTACACAATTTTTTTGCCTATGACGGTCAAAGATTGTAATTGCGTATGTGTTAGCTTTGATAGTTTCCTCTTTCATCACTTTCATGCAACATTCACTGAATAATTGACCCAACATTAACAGTAAACTCCATCTTTTTCCTCTGGTTGCGAAGGTTGATGCCAACCGAAAATAGGTTGTTCTCAGCAATGTGGTTATTGGTAGATTTCTAATGCCTTTGAAGACGTCGTTCATGAATTCCACAAGGTTTGTTGTCATGTGGCTCCATCGACATCCTCTGTCAAATGCCATTATCCACTTCTCCAATGGAATGTTATCCGTCCACCTTCCTGCATTTGCATTTGACAATCTAATTTCGTCACGGTAATGTTGAAATGACGGTTGGGTTAGAGCATACCCCTGCATTCACTGCTTTTTTACGAAGGTTTTTGTCTTTGATTGCACGCATGAAGTTTTGTGCGATATGTCTAATGCAATAGACATGGATAAAAGGAGGATTATTTCATTCGTTATCATGGTTATTGTAAGCACTCTCAATAACAACATGTTTGTCTGAAATCAAATAGAGATTGGCTTGTAGAGCAACATGTGTTATGAGATGACTAAGGACGAAACTCAAACCACCATCGGTTTCACCTTTAACCAGAGCAAATGCAATGGAAAAGACATTATTATTGTCGTCTTGTGAAACAACCATAAGCAAGGTGCCCTTTTATTTTCTCTATAACCAAGTTCCATCAATTTGAATAATAGGTTTACATAATGCAAAACCTTTGATGCATGGTTGAAACGCCTAAAAGAGTTGGTGAAATATTCTATTTCCACCAACACAAGTTTCGTCTGGCGTAAATGCTGAGAATGTCTCCATAATTGCAACTGTCCCTAGTGCGTATGTCTTAAGTGCCCATAAAAACCGTGAAAATTCTTTGTATGAATCCTCCCAGTTATCGCATACATGTTCAACAACCTTTGCCCTTGCAATCCACCCTTTCTTGTATGAGGGAGTATAATTATATTGTGTAACGATATGAGATATTATTATACTCGCTTTCACTAATGGATCCTTATTAACAAGCAGCAAAATGTCTTGACATATCAATTCAACATTTAATTTTCGGTGATCCTGTACAATACTAGTGGAAGTGCAACTGTGAGGTGGCTTTATAGAAGCAATCTTCCAAGAATCACTTCTCTTTCCGTGGGATGCAACCAACCGAAACTTGCAAAGAATGTTACGACATTCAATGACATACCTTCTCGAATCAGTGTGTTTTACACTTTAAACGGCAGAGTTATCCATGTAAAAAAATTTGATAGCTCGCACACATTCTTCTTTAGTGCGTAACCTATATCCCACTTTTAACTCACATTTTGCCCGCATATACGGATTGTAAAACACATTGTTGGATGCGTCATCGTCATGCAAGCCCATGTTTGTCATATGTTGAGGCGGACAATATACATGGCTTGGAGGTAATGGCGTTTGATGATCGCCATCTTCAGTGTTGTTGTTCAACATATGATCGACTCGTGTTTCACTTTCTTCTTCTTCGTCGTCAGCAACATCGACTTCCATTTTGGCTCCGACTTCATCTGAGTCTTCTGCTTCAAACTCATCAGGTTCAGCCTGACCAATTATCTGATATTGTTGAGATGGTAGAGTTTGTTGGAGAGTAATATATAACTCAATAGAGTTAAAACCAGAATATCCGTGACTAACAAACAGATATTCAACATCTTCATCGTCTTGCACCTTTAACGGGTAAAATTTAAATTGATTATTTTTAAAATAAATTGGATTATGGTATGTGATTTGTGACATAGGACAAGATCCTAGATAGGTTTCTATTCATTTTTTCAAATGCAAGAAATTTGAATTTCTCTTTATTGTAAATCAGATAGTTTCAGTGTTTCAAAAACTAAATCCGTATACATCATAGACATATGTCTCACCGTTGCAGTGAACATTGATAATATATTTGGATACATATGACATAGTATGATTCTTTTAGTATGACAATGAACTTGTGTTAGTTTGAGTAAGAGTATGCACTTGTATTAACTTGTGTTGGTTTGAGTAAGAGTAAGAGCATTAATAGTATGTGACAAGACCATGTATGGAAGAACACTCGCCAAGTCAATTGGTGATTGCTTTGGAAAATTGTACATGGTCGCCAGTCAGTTTGGCGCTTTCTGTGCACGCCCTCGAAATTTTACGCTGCACGCCATAGTCGTGCAACCTATAACCATGCAACCTATTGATAAGACCATGCATGGAAGACATGTCATGCCATATGTAACACCCTTATTGGGGTGTTACACCATACCATGAAGATCAGTTGGATTTAAGTTCCTCGTCGAGGATATGTACCTATATAATCCACGTCAAGTCACTTACACACAAGAAGGTTCAACATCTAACTCCCCACAAAATTACCAAACCAGCTACTTACAACCCCCTACCCAACAAAATTATCGGTCCACAAACAGACAAGCCTACGATCCTAACATGCCAACCACCCAACCACAATACCAAGAGCATACCCTATACCACCGCCAACAAGATGATGATCATCAAGACACCCAACATTGATATGCCCCTAACACATCACCCTACCATAACCGTCATAGCCAAAACACTTAGCGATCATTAGCACCAATCGTTCCTCCTGCTATATCCAAAAAGCCCAAACATCATAAAATCAAAACATGTAACAATCAAATGGCTACCAAACATCACAACAACCATTTCAACATTTCCTAAATGAATCATTGACACCAATTCACACTTCAATCGTTCTGGTTGCACCCCAATAACCTAAACGCACCCTAACTACTCTGACATGGGTCACGAACTCAGCTATGGATTGCATACACGAGACTTCGTGGAATTGACTGGATATCTTAGGGAATCTGTTGTAGGTGGTGGTGATGTTCTTAGATCCTCAAATCCTTAAACACATGGGACGAATCAACAACATGGGGTAGGGTCACGCGTTCGGGTAGCTAGGGATGTGGAATTGGAGGTTGATTGGGTAATTCCGTCAACGATATTACTATTTTTGGTTTTTGTATGTAAACGCAACCTAATATAATATTAATATTTACGATTTCGACTTTTATATAAAATGTCAATTATTATTAAAAATAATAATACAACACACACCGATGCCAATCCAATTGACGCTGCACTTAAAACTTACACATAAGTGTCAATTGGATTGACAACACTAGTTGCAAAAGTCAATCCAATTAACGTCACCTCTTTAAATTAGAGAGCATTCGATAATTGATTTAGCAACAATGTTTTAACGTGTTTTTTTTTAAAGTGGGATAATTTAGAAATTTATCTAAAATGTGATTATTATTATTTTGAAAAACTAAATTATTTGAAGAAAAAAAATCTCATTTTGTTTAGATCTTTGAGATTGAATTTTGAATCACCATTAAAATTTCTCTCTATTTACTCGTAATGGCACATTGTATCTCTTATACGAGGAGGCTAAAATATTTAAGATGATAAGGGTTGAGATGAGTTAGTTTTTGTTAGAGTGATGTTGTAAAGGTGAAAATGATAATGAAATCAATTAGAAATTATTTACCTATCTTTGTGCAATAAAAAAAGTAAAATAGATATGAAAATGTTAAACAGTCATTATAAAAAAAAAAGGAGTAAATAAATATGAATTATTCATAGATTATTATAAAAAAAATAGAGTAAAAAGATTTGAATAAAATAAATCTAACACTAATCATCTGTCCATGTGGAAAAAAAAGACTAAAATAAATTTAACATCATTCAATTCTTGTACAAAAAGAAATACAGTAAAATAAATCTAATTCTTATTACTTTTGTTGTGTTAAAAAGTAATTAATCAAATAAAATATATCCAAGAATATTTATTTGTTATTATAAAAAAATAGTTGAGAAAAAATATTATATATATATTATTCACATAAAAATGATTAATGATTTTGTTAATAAATTAGAAAAAATAGAATAAAATAAATCAAATTGTACTTTTGGTGCATTTTAATCATTTAATTAGTTTATTGATATCAAAATAATTAAAAAAACATATTTTTTATTTTTTAAATGGAAACTTAAATAAAAAATGAAATAAAGTAAAAAATAAACTAATTAAAAAGGGTAGTCGAGGGGATAAGTGTGCATATAAATCTTGCAACAGATATATACACGTAAAAACTTGCGACTACTTTCACCAATGTTAATAATTCGGGACTAATTTCAATTTACAGTGCATTACAAATTTAGAGATATATATCTATTAAATTCATAAAACTGAATGACTATTTTCACTAATATTTGTAATTTAAGATCTAATTCTCTATTCACTTATTTTAAAAAGTACCACGTCAACCTAAAATAGAAGTGCAAAATTATTGTTCAATATTTTCTTTGAAACTAATCAGCCATTGCACTTGAGACGAAGAACAAATATTGATGGCTCCCTGACCAAACCAAATCTGGTCCCATGAATGCAGTGTCAAAAATATGTAATCCATTGATCATTATTTGGCTCAATGAAAGCACCCTTTAGTTTACCAAAGGTTGCAGCCAGCATTATTTGGCTAAGTGACCAGATCAGAATCTCCTCACAATCACTATTAATTTCACGAAGTTAAAAATACTATAAGATGAACTTTGTCTCCTGGAACTTACTGTTCCATAGCTTCTAAAACAACATAAATTACTACTGCCCAAACAAACACTCAACACACCCATGTCAAAGGCAAGACCAATCCTAAGTTCTTTTTTACTAAATCTGCCTCCTTGAAGCAGCACACCACCACATCCTTTGTGTGAGGCGGCAGGAAATGGACGGTTGTCCTAGCCCAGTCAGTTGCACTGACATGATGCACAATTTAAGGCCTTGAAACAAAACAAAACATAGATCCGTATTGAACATCCACAAAGGAAGAAACACATCCAACTCAAGTGGTTAAATTATAATAAATTACTAGTAAAGATCTTGTGCACTTGCGGGGGGAAATTGCAGAAAGCAGAGGTGTAAAATTCTCCTACATGTCAATAGCAGAAGACTTTTCTTAGAATGGATGGATAAATAGATTCCTCCAAACTTCAAAGATACACGGGACAGACATCATTTTAGTCTTAATCAATTTAAGATGGACATTATAGAGACTAAATAGATGAAAGGAAGCGAGTGTAATGGCCCAAGAAATGACCAAATCAACTATGAACATGAGGAGGAGGTGGAAAACATGACAAGAAACCCCAGGGCTAGAATTAGGGCAAACACAATAGGGTGAAGCCCAAGTGGCTAAGGGTCTGCTATTGAGCATGTCCACACATCATCATAGTATCTAGATCCTTCTATTGAAACAAGTCATCCGTTTGTAATGGAAAGATTCTAGGCAATGAGTTGCCACCACCACGAATTCAGGGAATTCAATTATGCAGTGTACTATTTGTACTGAACAATTGTAATGAATAAACTATGATAAAAATTGAAAATATCCAAATCTGCTTTCTCTGTTCTTTCCAGCCCTCTTAACAAACCTACTTACATTGTGGAACAAAAGAAATGTCCATTCTGAAGATAGGAACAACCTGCTGCCTCAGATATTTAGAAGACCAACTTAATTTTCAGAGTTGGTAATTTTTAGAGTACAAATTTGAGTATTTAGTATTAAAGAACTAGAACAGCAAATGAAACATATTGTTTGTAACTGACAAGACTTGGACTAATGTCCTGCATATCTATAGCCAGTGTTATTGACTAATGGCCATGGCAGATAACAATGGCGGTTTTTGGGATCTCCGCAATGGTAAATATCAGCCAATATTGCAGGTTTTTCCGCCATATTCCACTATGGTGGTGCCACAAAGCGTCCGGTATGGCAGGATTTTGGCTCTCCGCCATGGACCGCCATTTGCCATCAACAACAATTAGAGGATCAACCAAATAATATCCCCACATCTTTAGAGAATCAAATCAAATATCAATAAGTCTCACAATAACTAAAAAGAAAGAAAAAAGTTCATTAGAGTAGCTAAACGACTTCATAATGTTCATACTTCATAGCATTATACATATACAAATTTACAAACAACAATGATAATATAAAAACATAAAGCTATATATCTTAGTTCAATAACACACAATCAGTATAATAACATCATACATTGCATTTCACAACTTCAACTACACATCATAAGTGCTTATATATAATCTACTTCAAAGTCAACTTTTCATATCAGCTATTCTAAAGCAGTTATGGACACTTCATAAGTTGTTTTCATAAACTCTCTTGAACCGTCATACAAGAGCCAACGGTAGTAAACATACTTAAATTAGTCAATCCAAACACACTCTAAGCTAATTAGATTAAGCAAAAGTTAAAAGTACTACAAACAACTAATACCTAAGCCATTAAGAAGTATCTTCAAAATGAAACAGAAACACTGAAAGTTGGACCTACATTTCACATAGCCATAGAAAACCCCAGATCACGACCATGAACAGTCAAGAAAACATTACCGGCAGTATCCGAATTGCCAGCATCAAGAGCAATAGCCGCGAATATCGATCGGAAAGCACCACAAACCACAGCAGTGGAAGAAGAATTGGTCTTGGGCGAAACACGAACCACCTTATGCAAACCCAAACGAACTCCATCAACGGCACAAGAAGAGTCTACACTGGAGATTAACGATAATCGACGGTTCATCTCTTTGGCCGAAACATCAACGTCTTCGGAAAGCAAATTGAAAGAAACCGACGTTCCTATGATGGTAGCACCAAAAATGCTGAAAGCTTTGTTGTTCTCTTCGGAGAAGGAAGCGTGAGTCATAGCACGGCGAAGAAGACTTATGGTCTTGAAAGTGTACCTGATAAGCGTGTAAGACGTTAGAGTGAGAAATTTGAAAATGAAAAGAGAAAAGAAAGAACAGAGGCAAACCCTAGTTGTTTTTGGAGGGTTTCGAGGGAGGATGCAAATGGTGAGAATGAGTGTCCTTGAATAGTGAGATGGGGAAGGATCGCAATGACGAAGAGAGCGAAGACGGTGAAGGTGGGTGTGGCACGAGTGGATCGCATTTTGAACTCAACGAAACTATGCAATTCGTCGTGCTTTTCACTATCACACTCTACTCAAGTTCAAAGCCCGGTTACTTCCTTGCGAATTGGTTACCCGCAAGGGGGAAAAAAACTAATGCTAAAGTTTAGGAAGAAAATTTTACAAGAAAATGAAAAAAAAAACAAAAATCAGGTGGCATATGTGATTGATTAACCATTTTGATAACCACTCATCAATTACTCTTTAAAAAGGATTATATAGTGATCTCATAATGTCAAAATTTATTTTTCCTCATATCTTATTCATTAATGTCACATCGCCATTTTTAGGATTTAAAACCCCTCTCCCCGTATCGACACTTATCTTATTTCCAATACATTTACTCTATACCTTATTTTTAATCCTTTCATATTTTCACTCATTCAATATTTTCAAATCTCTCTCATGTTCTCTAGTTCACGCCAAAGTCTCTTTATTTTCACAATCTTATTCAAGCTCATTCTTCATCAATATCATGTATTAGTTTTAAAACTCCTTCTTCGTTAACCTCCATTGTCTTCTCTGCATTTTCATCTGACAAGGTTTCTTCTTTTCTCCAACTTTGATTCTTCATTGATTTTTATCACAAACATTTTATGTACCGGTTCTTCAACATCCATTATCTTCTCAAAGCTGCTTTCGTTTCCTGTAGATTTTATATTATTCAAATACGTTTTGCAACAAACCTATACCGAATTCGTCATGTATATCCGTGAAATTGATTTTGTCAATAATGTTTGAAAGTTTCGCTTATGGTTTTGCATTTAGTAATCTTACTTGAAGTTGTGTCACATAAACACATTTATTGAAATTTTGCATTTAGTAATGTTACTTGAAGTTGTGTTATACCTTTGTGTCAGTAATTTATTTCTGCTGAATGTTTGTCATACACTGATCAGTGCATTTTGATGCACATTCTTCTATATTTATACTTATGCATTTCCATGTTTTAGTTTGGTTATTTTTCCCTTTTAATGTGTTTTTATAATTTATCTTATTTTTACACTTATTTGTTTTTCGCAGTTTATTTTCAGCATTAGCAGTCTGTACAAATAAATTCATAACTGGAGTTAGGAGTATCGGATCGAGGCGTGCTACCAGTCGTTGGAAAGCTAAGAGAAAGATATACAACTTTTATGTTGAAGCCAAAAGCTGATTCGGAGCGAAGACGTCTCAATTAATTCATTGGAGTTTCGTATTTTAGGAAATATTTTCTTTTGGGCCATTTGTTGGGCCGAATTTAGGTTTTTCGTCCCAATTTGAATTATAAGTGAAACCCTTATTCTGTTTAAAAGGAGGGCAGCCATGGTACTGTAGGAGAGACATTATTGACGATAACTTTTTGCTTTTGTACGATCATGAAGAGGAACTAATCTCCTAGAGTCAATCTGCTGTAACCGAATTTCCAAGGCTTTGAGGTTTTTATTCTATCAGTTTAATTTCGTTCTCTTTCAATTCTATTCTATGAAATTTCATTGCTTAATCTGTATTTTGTGGAATGGTTTTGATTAAATTCGTACGATTGCATTCCTAACCATTAATCGCCGTTTTCGTCGCTTTGTCGTTAAATTGCGTTTGTAAATCGTGTTTGCTTAATTCACGATTGTATTTATTCGTTTGCTTAATTCGGAATATAGGAATATAAATCTGTCATATATCTATTGCGCTTGTCAATCGAATTTGAATCGAATAGAGATCAAAGCCGCTTAGGGAATTGGTAGGTAAAAATCAATGATTAGCCGGAAACCGAAAACAGTAGATTGACTTATTTTATAATCGCTTATTTTAATCATTTTTTTGCTTTGTTTTCTAAATCGACCACTAAAACATAAACCCCCCTTAAATCGGTTTTATTAGGTTAAAAATAATACAAGAATCCTTGTAATACGATACTCGAGGTGTCGCTTTCCGTTTACTATATTTTATTACTCGTTTTTGACCCGTGTGCGACAGCGGATCAAATTGGCGTCGTTGTCGGGGATTCTTGTAGATTTTAACCATTATTATAGTCTAACTATTATTATAGTCATATGTGTTTTAGTATTTTTTTTTTGCCCTAACTTTTTTGCGTATTGGTCTTTTTGCGGTTTAAGATAAAAAAAATCTGTTTTTAAACAAATTGTCTCAGATTATTCCGATTTTCTGTCGATTCATTAGGAAAAAATCAGTAAGCAAAAGCCTCTATTTATGGGATAAATAGTGGATGCTGCCCTAAAAAATCGAAATTCCCTATTTTTCTATTTTTTATGATTTATTTTCTGTTTTGGTAGTTTCAGAAAATTCTGAAAAAATTCTCAAAATTCTTAATTGACGTTATTAGATTAATTTTCGTATTTTTGTATTTTTTTTATTTTAATCGTTTTTTTCGTATTTCAATTGTTTTTACTTAATAGGGACATTGTCGGTATTTTCCTATTTGTTGCTGCATTGCTGAATTAGTTGTGTTTTCTCATTGTTTGTTGATTTTTTTTCTATTGAGTTTAACATGGATGGCCAAAGAACTCTCAGAGAACTTGTTGCCCCTGATGTTGATTATAATGATTTGTGTATTGATAAGACTCCAGTTGCTGCCAAATCCTTGATTGAGAAGATGTCACTTAACTTCCAACAGTTCACAACAAGAGATGATTTTTTGGTCCAAGCAAAAGGTGTGAATGAGATTCAGGTTTCTTCTTCCAACAAAGCTCTAGAAACCAGAATTGATGAACTTACCTCTTTAGTGAAAAAATTGATGCTACCCATTCCACCACCACCACCATATAACCCTCCACAGGTAACCACCTCTTTACCTTCTGAACCTTCACTAGAGGAACTTGTCAAGCAAATGGTTGTAAACAGTCTCCAATTTCAGCAGCGAACAAATTCTAGTATTCAGACTTTACAAACGCAAATGGGACAACTTGCTACTCAAATAAATAACATGCAAGCCCAAGGGTCGAACCAGCTTCCAGCCCAAATAGTTGTCAATCCAAAGGATTCTAATGCTAATGTGAGTGCGATTTCGTTGAGATCTGGAAAGGTTACAGAAACAGCCCCAGAAAAAAATAAAAACATTGTTAGTGTAACACTTGAAAATAAACCTGAACCTTCTATTGATGTTGAGGTTGAAAAAAAGTATGTATCATCAATCCTTTTCCTAGAAAGAGTACTGAAAAATAAGAAGATTGACGAGGAAGAGCATTCTGTTTTTCAAATAGAGTTGGTTTCTGAAGTTGTTGATGAAGTTTATTCTAATTTGTTTTCAACTGATTTTCCAACTTTATCGGGTTTTGATGATATTTACTCATGTGATGATTGTACTAACACTAACCTTTGTGCTGTTTGTGCTGAGATTGATGCTGCCTTATAGGGTGACAGTGTAAATGAAGTTGTTTATGTAGCTGAAGCTCTTGACATTCCGGTTGCCCCAAACATATCATTCATTGAGCAACCACATTCTTTAGAGCCTGAACCACTTACCGAGGATTCATATTATTCATCAAAGCTTCAACTTAAGCAAAAATATAAGAAGGGAATTGGATGGACCTGGACTGACACCCGTGATCTTAGCACATCCATATGTATGCATAGAATCTCACTTAAAGATGAAATAAAAGTAGTGAGGAAGCCCCGTAATCCTTTGATTCTTGATATTGTGAAAAAGGAGATCACTTTCACGCGCCCATTCAACACTTTTACTTATCAAAGATTCTTCTTTGATCCTGGAATACAAGGCGAATACACTAATCAAAATTTCAAGGTCAATGGACACTACCCAAAGCTACTACATGAGAACCCGACTTTGGAAGAAGAGACTGCAGAAGAACTCTCTTTGGAAAAGGCTGCTTATGTAATCACTTATCCGCCTTGACTCCTCGGGTGTGTTCTTTCCTTTCTCCCACTCTTATTTTATATTTATGGTATTTCATTGAGGACAATGTATGTTTTAAGTGTGGGGGAGAGAATCATTTATTTGTTTTGTTTTGTTTTGTTTATTTTGTTTTTCAGTTTTTCTCTATTTTTGGTTTTTAGTTGCTAAAAAAAATGCATCTTCTTGAAAGTTTTAGGCTATAGACTGACTAATTTGAGATTAGTTTGCGGAGATTTGGGAAAAATTCACAAGATCGGTATTGTTTTAACACCGTAAGTCTCCTGGATATGGAAATTGATTCGAATTCTTATTATGTTTTAGCCTTAAATTCTCATTCTCTGACAGCTCTCGAGTAGTTTATTTCAGTAGTCAGCACCATCTCACACACACTCTACGCAGGGAAGCCGATGAATATAAGTGAGTGTTCCGAAAAGAAAAAAAAAGAGAAAGAAAAGGGAATGCACCTTCTAAGTTTGGTGACCCTCACACAGTCACTTAACCCAACGGATGTAGAACCTTCAAAAAAAAATTGAAAATAAGACTCGTTGTCAGTTGGTTCAGCGGTTTCTGATGTTGAACTTGGTAGGGCGGATTACGATCCGATCCCCCGCAACTACAACTGAGTAAGCAAAGGGTTATGCCACGTAAGTACTAGAATCCCGTGCAAAAAGGATCAGAGTCACTAACCGGTCGCCTTGCTATGAGTGTGTGGAGATAACGGGCTTAATGTGATTGCGCCTGAATGAAAAAGAGCAAAAAGAAGGATGAGTAAGTTAGGCTTTAACACAATAACATGATTCGAGTTGATTTGTGTATTCAGGAGGTTTATGACTGCACAATTGTGGGTTAGTGTTCCTACGATATCCTTAGTGTGCAAGATTAGTATCTATCGATGCAAACTTAACCGAAGAAGACTTGTAGCCTAAGATGAGTAACTAATGATGTGTTTGTGTTTTCTTTATTTTATTTTAAATTTTGCTCGGAGTGCAAAAGTTCAAGTGTGGGGGAATTTGATCAGTGCATTTTGATGCACATTCTTCTATATTTATACTTATGCATTTCCATGTTTTAGTTTGGTTATTTTTCCCTTTTAATGTGTTTTTATAATTTATCTTATTCTTACACTTATTTATTTTTCGCAGTTTATTTTCAGCATTAGCAGTCTGTACGAATAAATTCATAACTGGAGCTAGGAGTATCGGATCGAGGCGTGCTACCATTCGTTGGAAAGCTAAGAGAAAGAACTACAACTTTTATGTTGAAGCCAAAAGCTGATTCGGAGTGAAGACGTCTCAATTACTTCGTTGGAGTTTCATACTTTATGAAATATTTTCTTTTGGGCCATTTGTTGGGCCGAATTTAGGTTTTCCGTCCCAATTTGAATTATAAGTGAAATCCTTATTCTGTTTAAAAGGGGGGAAGCCATGGTACTGTAGGAGAGACATTATTGACGATAAATTTTTGCTTTTGTACGATCATGAAGAGGAACTAATCTCCTAGAGTCAATCTGCTGTAACCGAATTTCCAAGGCTTTGAGGTTTTTATTCTATCAATTTAATTTCGTTCTCTTTCAATTCTATTCTATGAAATTTCATTTGCTTAATCTGTATTTTATGGAATGGTTTTGATTAAATTCGTATGATTGCATTCCTAACCATTAATCGTCGTTTTCGTCGCTTTGTCGTTAAATTGCGTTTGTAAATCGTGTTTGCTTAATTCACGATTGTATTTATCCATTTGCTTAATTCGGAATATAGGAATATAAATCTGTCATATATCTATTGCGCTTGTCAATCGAATTTGAACCGAAAACAGTAGATTGACTTATTTTATAATCGCTTATTTTAATCATTTTTTTGCTTTGTTTTCTAAATCGACCACTAAAACATAAACCCCCCTTAAATCGATTTCATTAGGTTAAGAATAATACAAGAATCCTTGTGATACGATACTCGAGGTGTCGCTTCCCGTTTACTATATTTTATTACTCGTTTTTGACCCGTGTGCGACAGCGGATCAAATTGACGCCGTTGCCGGGGATTCTTGTAGATTTTAACCGTTGAAATTTTGCATTTAGTAATGTTACTTGAAGTTGTGTTATACCTTTGTGTCAGTAATTTATGTCTGCTGAATGTTTGTCATACACAAAGTTTCTGCTGAACAATTTCATAAATCATGTTCTTACTAATAGGTGTCGCTCCCTGGATTTCCCGAATCCAAGTACAAACGCGAAAAGAGTGGCGCGGAAAAAGAGTAGAGTCGCCAGCTATGTACTTTTATCCCAAGAGGAGGGAAAGGTGGTACTGCATAACCAAGAGGGAACGGATAAAACAAAGTCTCGAACCAAAGAAAACTGAGTAAGGGGGCCGGTTACGTGAAGGGAAGGTTATCGCACCCCTTCACGTCGGTGGTACTCCACATGATCCACGTTTGTTATTCATGTCTAAAGCGTGTGTATAAAAAGTCCTATATGCGATGCGAAAGAGAGAAAACCAAAGTAGGGAAAAGAAAAAGTTATTGCTCGCACAGGCCCTACTCTGCTGCATACGTATCTCAAGAAGGATTGAGAATCAGAGCATCGTAGCTCGGCTAACCTATTTTTGTTTGTTTTGTGTTTTTTAGGTGAACGACGTTACTATGCAATCTACCGGATGCTCGACCTTTGGAGACTTACTCACCTGTAGTAGAAGGAGTTAACGTGTTCTTAGGAGAAGAAAAATCAAAGAGTTTGTTTGTGTTTTAGGAATGCTCATGCAAAAAAGGAAGTCCTAGACGAAGGAACCGTGCTACCTTAATTGACATGCAGACGAGAGACCATATGAAGCCTAGCAATCCCATGGGGAGACGATCACACCACACAAAAACATATAGCATAAAGTAAACACACCAACAAGGGGGCTCAAACATACATGGGTAGGGCTTTAGTCAAGAGGGGTCATATCAACCTCGACAAACAAGCCATGGAAAGGTAATCAAATGGGCTCTTAACCACTGACATTGAACGTCAGGGTGAGCAGATCAAAAGGGTGATGAGGATAAGACCTCATAGCTCTTAACCCTGGACAGGGTGAGCTCATGACAAAGCGTGGGGGTTCAGAAAGATGGAACCCTCTCCACTGACTGACCGGACAAAAGATCTTGAGCTTTTATTCTGAAGCATCGACACGTAGTGTGAGCTTAAAGAACGACACACTGAATAACGGGGGATTGACTACTAATCCCTTTTATCCGTCAATTGCCTCTTCGTAGAGGTCTTTAACACTGATGCCTCTTCTTGGAGGTCTTTGGGCACAAAAGTAAACACACAAAAACATTGCCTCCTATCGAGGTCTTCCAACTAAGAAAGCGGTAAAATAATGTAAAAGGGGTCAAGAGATCTACCACACGAATAAAGATCCGAAGTAACAACAACTCAAGAGATAAGAAACCCAGAGGTCTCTCAAGCTAACATCATAAAAGAAAGCGAGTCAGCAAAGCAATCAGAATAAATCTCCAAGCGGTATCCCACAAATAAAGTGGAATACCAAGCAATCTATCTCTTCAAGAGTCATGTGAGCCCTCACAAAAACTCAACAAACAGGTTAGGATAACAAGATGGGGTGCAATCAAGAATTGCACCAAACAAAAGAATCATAGCAACAACAGTGTCAGGTAAACAGTGCACGGATGCAATAGAAAGCATGTCATAACAAAGCATGAAACAGATTAGAGAGCAAAACAGTAAAAACCAACTATTGTCATGATCGCCACTGCTTCGCTTAGCGAAGCTTCGCTACATGCTCGCTTAGCGGAGCGACTAGCGAATGCCTGCGGGTTCCGGGTTCTTCCCTGATAACAGTCCAATTTCAGAAAACCCTAAATCCTATGGTACCCATTTCAGAAATCAAGTGATTAAACATTCAAGGCATCATTCTAAACACACATGCAAACCTACAAACCCAATCTCCCAAATTCAACCCTAATGATTCATTCTACAGAATTTACAACATTGAAAGCATAAAAGAATGGAGACAGAACAAACCTGATTGGAGAGGTTGATTGATTTTGAAATGTAACGGTTGGGTTTGCAAAGCAGCCGTTAGGGTTTGTGTGAGATGGAAGTCAAAAGTGTGAGAGTGAGAGTCAGAGTCCTTTCAGAGTATGGAGGCTGCACCAATTAGATCGTAGAATAGTCTAGCCTTTGGCTCAAAGAAATTTTCAGAATTTATACTCTGGCTTTCGTGGCTTGGTGGGCTTAAGTGAGAGAGTCCAAGTCCATGATCTCTTCTGTTATATTTTTTTTTATTTTTAAAACGCATGGGCTTTGCCTAGCGAGCATGACAGTTCAGGGAGTTCTTCTGAGCGCAGGCGATTCTGATGGCTTTTCTTGGGACTCGCTAGGCGAACCATTCTGCTCGCCTAGCGAGCATGACAGCTCAGGAGCAGGCTTTTACTCCCTTAAGATTAACATTTTGAAGGATGAATAGACCCCATTTGAACATGTTGGAAGTATCTCAAGTCATTCCTTAGCCATTTGACCTTCAGTTGACCGACAGTTGACTTTTGGCTTTTGATATCCAAACTTCTTGGAAGATAAACTCTTGGAGCTAATTCCGATTGACATGATGAAATGCAATATGAAATGTTAAATGATCTAAAATGAATGCATGAATGAGGAGGGCAAATTTGAGGTGCTACAATAGGTGATTCTTTGAACCTATTTCTTAGTTGATCTTTATTTTATGAGTTTAAAGCTTTCAACTATAGATGAATATTTGTTACATGATTCTTACATTCTCATACTAAACTTTATAACCTATCAACTTTAGATGTTTTAAACCTAACTATTTTATCTTTTAACCATTGCTTGTCATACATAAATAACTAGATAAATGTTCATATTTTGGCACAAAGGCTCCTACTTTTATGATGACCTATTTCATGAACATGTTTCTACTAATAGATGATTGTCTTAGTTTAAAGCACTCAACCTATTTCTTAGTTAAACTCAGGTTTTTGATAGATGGAAAGGTAATACCTGCACGCATGTATTCTATTTAAATGACATCTATGGCATTGATTTATAAAGCATTTTTCAGGGCGATCAAATTCATGTTGTGACTCGGAAATGAGAATTTAAAGAATGACTTGAAAAAATTAGGGAATATGAAACATATTGTTTGTATAATGGAGAACTAATGCTTAATGATGCCCATTTAAAAGTCTGCCATAATATTCTTAAACTTACCTTTAATGGGGGAACAACAATCACTAATGTTGTCATACCAAATATTCTGCCACACCAATTTAAGCTTAAGTCCATTGAATATTTTTCAATGGAAATTTTCAACATGATCAGCTATATGGTAATTTTCAATGCTGACATATCATTGTTTGATTTTATTACATCATTAGATTATCATATATGTTCATTTCTCATTTTGCTATAGACATGATTCGAATTCTGCAAAATGTTGTGAAAACACAAATTGCCACTGGCAATAAGAAAACGTGAGTCAATATCACTATATCTAATGAAGTTGGAAATGTATTGAGGTTGCCTTATGGGGAGTTATGGGAAGCAATTCATGAACTATATCAGCTCTAACCAGAATTCGGGTCCTCAGATTATTATTCTAACACATGCATGGTGTAAGAAAAAGACAGGTTTGCTACTTTATATCAATCATCTACCACTCTTTTGCAATGTTTTCTGATTTTTGATATATCTAATTATGCCTCTACCTATGGTACATCATCTGGTTTACCAAGCCTTTCTAATGCTTGGAATGGCTTTATACTCCATATAAACTTAGACCATCGTCAAGTTCACACTTTTAAATCAAAGTATGACATGACATGTTGCGTTATATTGATGTTCATATTTAGAATTCCAAAATATTCATATGCATTGACTTGAAACTGAGTTTTAATTTTTATATTATATGCATATTAGGGTCAATTTGATTATCACATCTCAAACTCACTCCCAAACTTCTGAATCGGACATGAAATCAACTGATAAGACTTGGACTAACATGACTGAAGTGAAGACAATTCATGAAATCAATGAAAATGGAAAGGTAAATAATTGTCATTATATGTTGTTCACTTCTCATGGCTCACTTTCACAATGTTAGTGAATTTGTCAGACTTAATACAATTTCAATACAGGATTTGATTCGCCACTACCATTGGCACCACCAAAAGATTCAAACCTTCAAAGTTTGGATGGTATTATGAGGGTTGTCCATAATGCAAGGCATCTAACAATCCCTTGGAGCCAATTTTGAATGCATTTGTGGACTTGAAGATGTCGTACCAATCACTAAGTGAGATATCTTTCTTCCATACTTCCTTGCATTTTTATTTATATAACTGCTCTACTTTCAATATTCATTTCATACTTCAATTGTCTGATATGCTTTATGAACATAAAACTCATGCAAAAAGTTTTCACGTGTCCAGACAATGGTTATCTAATGGAAATACTCAAAACTTGAAATTGAGACTAATTTATGATAGATCCACTGATGGAAAAATATATAAGCAACCAACCGTATAAAAATTTGATGCTTTAATTGTTGGTGATGTTGACACTATAGAAATGAGAGATATAATCATGCATACAAAAAGGAGGGCAACTACAGAGAATTAATGAGCTCCATGCAAGTTACTTGGTTTATCAGTATCCATTGATTTTTCTGTATAATGGTGAAGGTGGTTATAGGCCTAACATAGCTCATAAAGACTTAGACATCTTCCAAGACAACAAGAGAAATATACCTACAATAAGAAAATGGCTGTCATTTCGGATTCAAAACAAGTCAAATGAAGCAAAAACTTGGTTATCGTCACGAAGACTATTCCAACATTTTTTGGTTGATGGTTACACAATGTTAGAGTCAGAAAGATTACAATGGATCCGTGAAAATCAACCAAAGCTACGGGTGTCCAAGTACAAAAGTCTAAATGAAGAAGATGATCAAAGCCAAACACCAGGTTCCAACACATGGAAAAGAGTGATATTGCCTTTGTCTTATGTTGGTGTTCTTAGGTTTATAAATAAATTGCATTATGATGGGATGGCTATTTGTAGTAAAATAGGGTTTCATGATTTGTTTATAACATTTACTTGTAATCCAAATCGGGATGAGGTACAAAGATTACTTAGACCTTTTCATTTGAAACCACAAGATATACCATATGTGATTTCAAGAATATTTAAAATTAAGTTTGATCAATTTCTATGAGATTTAACCAAAAAGGATGTGTTAGGAAAAATGCTTGCATGTAAGTTCTTCTTTTTTCCATTTTACTTTTCCTACATTCAATTGATGATAAGAGAAACTTACTATTTTCTTATTCGTTTCTAGCTATGTACACCATTGAGTTTAAAAAGAGAGGGTTGCCACATTCACATATTTTGATCTTTTTGCATCCTTCTAACAAATATCCAAAACTTGAAGATATTGACAGGATCATTAGTGCTTAAGTGACCGATCTTTTGAAGGACCCAAATTTGTACAATTTGGTTAAAATTCATATGGTTTATGGCCCATGTGGTTTGGCAAATCAAATTTAGCCATGCATGAAAGATGGAAAGTGTTCCAAGTATTACCCAAATAAATTTCAATCTTCAAATATAGTTGATCAAGAAGGTTACCTTGTGCATAGAAGAAGAGATAATGTAAACACAATTGAGAAAAACGAAATCATCCATCACATCGGTCATGTAGTACCTCACAACCCAAGTTTATTGTTGAAGTATGAAGCCTACATCAACATGGAATGACGCAATTAAAGTAATTACATAAAGTTTTAGGTTTTGTTGGAATTGGGCAACTAGTCGAGCTAGTATTGTGATTAATAAATATGAGAACAAATTGAATTTAGGATTCCACACATTGAATCAATTATGTACACTTCTTATGACTACACAAATTGAATCAATTCATACTAAGTATTTCATCTTTATAATCTTGGATATTTTTGAAATGAAATGTGCTAGCTTAATCATATTCAACTGTATAATTTTCATTTTCGCTTCCAACCTTCCGCTCGCAACTCATTTTTGAAAACACTCTGATTTTGGAAAATGGTGGTTGCATTTTTTAATTCGGGTCTATTCACCCCCCCTATAGACCATTTTTCTATTTCCAGATTCATACCCAACAGTTGGAATCAAGCTGGTCTTTTGATTGTGTCTAATCAACATCCAAAAGTTTGTGAATATGTCGGAAGATAAAGATCTTAAGGGATCATATAATAGAGCACCAATTTTCAAAGGCAAAAATCATACATATTGGAAATCAATCATGTATGTACACTTGTTATCGGTTGACAAAAATCTGTGGTGTATCGTCACCGAGGGACCATATATTCCCAAGGTCGATAATGACGTTGTTAAACATCCAAAAGATTGGACCAATGATGAAACAAAAAAGGCTTCATATGATTTGAGAGCAAGGAACATAATTATTTCAGCATTAAGTGTTAAAGTTCTCTATTCGATTTCACATCATACGAGTGCTAAATGTATGTGGGATTCTCTCCAAACTCTCTATGAGAGAATGGAGGACGTCAAGGATTCTAAAATAAATATGTTTACAGACGAGTTTGAACTATTTCATATGGAACCCGGAGACTCCGTGGACTCCATGCAAACTAGATTCCTCTATTTAATCAACAAACTGTGAGGCTTACGTAAAACATTTTCCAACAAAGATTGTACTAACAAAATATTGAGATCCATGTGCAGGGAGTGACAACCAAAAGTCACTGCAATAAAAGAAACAAATGATCTTAGTACTTTAGACATTACAAAACTATTTGGAAAGTTGGCCGAGCATGAGAATTAGATGAAACGACTCGCTGATAGCGAAGTAAATTCGAAAAAAAGAGAAAGGGAAGGTAGAGAAATGAGATCTTTCTTTTAAAGCTTCATTTTCTAAAGAGAAGAATTCAAAGGAAGAAAGTGATGATTCTGACGAAGAAGTTTCCAAAAAGGAAGAAATGAGTTTATTCGTCATACGCTATAACAGATATCTTAAGAGAAACAAGCCCAAACATACCGACAAAGGTCTAGTGAATTTCAGAAATACTCATCCACTAAAGAAGCATCACAAGAAAGAAGATGTTGAGATCAAATTCTATGAATGTGGTAAATTGAAACATTATAGAATTACTTGTCCAAATCTCATCAAACATCATAAAAGCAAAGACAGGGCTTTCTACAAGATGGAAAAATCTTCCAAAGGTCGTAGAGCCTACATCGCATGGGAAGAAGAGGTAGAGAGCTCCTCCTTTGATTCCTGCTTGAACTCAGCTGATGAGTGTGTCAACTTTTTCTTGATGGCATGAAAGAAAAGAGGAACTTAAAAGGTATATAATTTTGATTCTGGAAATGGGTATACTTATAGTGAATTGTCTAATGCATTCAATGACATGTATGTTGATTCCATTAAAACGTTTAAGAAAATTGCTCCCCAAAAAGAAATTATTGATACACTTGAACATAAGATTAAAAATCTTAATCGTGCTTTAGATTATTTAAAGGAAGCTTATACATCTCTTATGGAAGAGCGTTGTATTGTTTCATATACTTTAGCTGAAAAGATAGAAGTTATAGAATGTCCAATTTTAAAAATTGAAATTGAAACTCTTAAGGGACAATTAGTATATGCTGCCACACTATTTAATACTTGTTCTAGTTCTTCAAGTGAAAGAGGAAAGGTTTTTAAGAAGAAAAAAAACCATGTCACTAGGAGAAATAGAATAAGTGTTTCATGAAAAGCTATTTGTCATTATTGTGGAGATAAGGGTCAAATTATACATCATTTAAAAAAAAATTAATGTTTGTTTTTCCCAATGGGTTTTGAACCTAGGAACTACCATAAATCTGATCTCCCTCATAAAACTGAACACAAAATGGTCTATCTTATATCTTTCATCCAGTGCATAGAAATCTCAATTGGAGTAAGCAGTCATGCCCTCGAACTTTCTCGCATACTCCGCTACTTCCATAACTCTTGACAAAGTCGCTGAATCTCAATGCCTCTTGAGCCTTCAAGCCATTAGAGAAAATACGTTTTCAGAAATACTTCCTTAAAATATGGTTACTCCTTTGAGGTGCTCTAAGTGGTCAATACAAGATGAGACACGAGTACACCACCTCGCTTAGCATACGAGCTACAAAATTACCTTTTCTTCCTCACCAATTATATATATATATATATATATATATATATATATATATATATATATATATATATATATATATATATATATATATATATATATATATATATATATATATATATAGGCTTAAATGCACTTTTGGTCCCCCCTTGTTTGGGCGTTTTAAACACTTTGTCCCCCTATTACAAAATCAACGATTTTAGTCCCTTAATTTTGATGGTCATTGGATTTTTATAGTCCTCTTCCCGTTTTCCATATGTGGCAATGATGATTAAAATAAAAAATTATTTTTAATTACCTGTCATTGATGACTAGGATATTTTAATATTTAATAATATTTTTAACTAACTTAATATTTTTAATAATTTTTTAAAGAATTAATAATTTAAATTAATATTTAATTAATTAAAAATTTGGAAAATTAAGTAGGACCTAAAGTCCATTTCATTGCAAGATATATTTAACTCTCAAAGATCCACTTCCATTCCAACCCACTTATGAAATACACTATATTTGATCAAAGCTTTATAAACATTTCCATAATACAAGAAGAAAACGATGTGGAACTTTATAAATGCTTTACTGCAACATCTACTAGCCAGAAGCTGGATAACCATGTTGGTGGACCAGCAGGTTAAGAATGAGTAAAGACATCGTAAAGGCCGAGCATATTGATAACATCAAGTTGTCTTAGCCAAGTAGCCACCAGATCTCCAAAAGATGTAAGTCTTCCCATATTATGCTCAGCGAATCTAAAAGGATATCCCATTCTGTTAAGAAGTGTTTCAATAGTTCGCTTCAAAGTTCCTTCGCCCACCACTTTGCCGTGTTTTCCCCAACTAGTTAATATGTTGTAAAATATATTTAAATTATGATTAAACCTTTAATCTCCTCATTAATCCAATCAAATGAAAACAATACAAAATTTAGGTGTTACTTCACAATCTTAGGAAGTTCAGAGCCTTGCAATAAAGTCATATGCATATTGAGCAACCAATCATGAACCACACCGTACACCTGACTATCAAACAAACGCAACGTGTCTAAAACCTTTGCATCATCATCATATGAATTGCAGCGACTGCATCAAAATCGATCAAATTATATAGTTTGAGATTGGTTATATATAATTCAACATAATAGAAAGAACAAATTTCAAATTATTTTACCTGGACGCATTCAAAATGGCTAAAAATGTGATAACATTTGGTTTAATGTGCCGCTCATGCATTTTCTGGAAGAGCCAAAATATGCAGTGTAGGTCTTGTTGTCCCCTCCTAAGGTTCTTTACATGTCCAACTTTTTCAGAAGCAGGTTGCTGAAACATCTTCAAGATCTGGTCCTCCCCCGGCTTATTCTGAAAAAGCACCATCAATAAGAACTGTAGATGATTGTTCATTAGGATACTCAATAAGAACCATGAACTCCACACTCCAAAGCTGGAATCTGTTAACATACATCTATTATGGAGTTGAATGTGACCATATTTGAGTTGCAGTAAAGCATTTGCAAAGTTCCACATCGTTTTCTTCTTGTATTATGAAAATGTTTATAAAGCTTGATCAAATATAGTGTATTGCATAAGTGGGTTGGAATGAAAAGTGGACCTTTGAGAGTTAAATATATCTTGTAATGAAATGGGCTTTAGGTCCTAGATAATTTTCCAAAATTTTAATTAATTAAATATCAATTTAAATTATTATTCTTTAAAAATTATTAAAAAGATTAAATTAGTTAAAAATATTATTAAATATTAAAATATCCTAGTCATCAATGACAGATAATTAAAAATATTTTTTTTATTCTAATCATCATTGTCATCTATGCAAAACTGGATAGGGACTACAAAAACCAAAAAACCATCAATATTAAGAGATTAAAATCGCTGATTTTATAATAGGGAGACCAATTATTTAAAACGCAAAAATAAAGGGACCAAAAATGCATTTAATCCTATGTTATAAGTAAGGTGCTCATGCAAGACCAAAGCTAAAGTTTTGGGTTTAAAGTCCATCGAGATATTAATTTTTTTTCTATTTTATGATGTTTTAATATCCAAATTATTTATAAAAAAAACTTAATTACAACTTTGGTAATCTTATTTTTATATTTTTTTTTTGTTTTAATCCCTCTAATTTTATTTTTTATATGTCATATTCTAAATATATTTCCATATAAATTGACCTTTAACAATTCTTATAGAAAAGAAATTAAAGGCGAAATTAAAAAAAAAGAAGGCATTTTTAACTTATAATTAAAAGATGTGTGTATTTACTAGAGCATAAAACAAAAAATAGTGTCAGTTGTTATAACTTAATTAATATTCTAACACATGCATGATGTAAGAAAAATACAGGTTTGCAACTTTATATTAATCATTTACCACTCTTTTACAATGTTTTCTGATTTTTGATATATCTAATTATGCCTCTACATATGGTATATCATATGGTTTACCGAGTCTTTCTAATGTTTGGAATGGATTTATACTCCACATAAACTTAGACCAACCTCAAATTCACACTTTTAAATCAAAGTATCACATGACATGTTGCGTTATATTGATGCTCATATTTAGAATTCAAAAATATTCATATGCATTGACTTGAAACTGAATTTTAATTTTTATATTATATGCATATTAGGATCAATTCAATTATCATGTTCCCCATCTCAAATTCACTCCTAAACTTCTGACTCGTGCATGAAATCAACTGACAAGACTTGGACTAACTTAATTGAAGTAAAGGCAATTCACGAAATCAATGAAAATGGAAAGGTAAATAACTGTCATTATATCTTGTTCACTTCTCGTGGCTCACTTTCACAATGTTAGTGAATTTGATTGACTTAATACAATTTCAATACAAGATTGTTTTGGAACTACCGTTAGTACCACCAAAAGATTCAAAGCTTCAAAGTTTGGATGGTATTACGAGGGTTGTCCACAATGTAAGGCATCTAACACGTCCCTTGGAGCCAATTTTGTATGCATTTGTGGATTGAAAGATGTTTTACCAATCACTAAGTGAAATATCTTTCTTCCATAATTCCTTGCATTTTTTTATATAAACGCTCTACTTTCAATATTCATTTCATACTTCAATTGTCTTATATGCTTTATGAACATGACACTCATGCAAAAAGTTTTCATATGCCAGACAATGGTTATCTAATGGAAATACTCAAACTTGAAATTGAGACTAATTTATGATAGATCCACTGATGGAAGAATATATAATCAACCAACAGTATCAGAAGTTGATGCTCTAATCGTTTGTGATGTTGACATAGTAGAAATGAGAGATATAATCATGCATACAAAAAGGAGGACAACTACAGAGAATTAATGAGCTTCATGCAAGTTACTTGGCTTATATTGATTTTTCTGTATGGTGAAGGTGGTTATAGGCCTAACATAACTCATATAGACTTAGAAATCTTCCAAGACAACAAGAGAAATAAACTTACAATAAGAGAATGATTGTCATTTCGGATTCAAAAGAAATCAAATGAAGCAAAAACTCTGTTATCGTCACGAAGACTATTTTAACATTTTTTGATTGATGGTTACACAAAGTTAGAGTCAGAAAGATTACAATGGATTCGTGAAAATCAACCAAATCTACGGGTATCCAAGTACAAAGGTCTAAATGAAGAAGATGATCAAAGTCAAACATCAGGTTCAAGCACGAACACCAACATAGGACGAAGGCAATAACCTTCATCCTATATTGGTGTTCTTAGGTTTATAGATCAATTGTACTATGATGGGATGCCTATTTGTAGTAAAATGGGGTTTCATGATTTGTTTATAACATTTACTTGCAATCCAAATTGGCCTGAGATACAAAGATTACTTGGACCTTTTCATTTGAAACCACAAGATACCATATGTGATTTCAAGAATATTTAAAATTAAGTTTGAGCAATTGCTATGAGATTTAACCAAAAAGGATGTGTTAGGCAAAATGCTTGCATGTAAGTTCTTCTTTTTCCATTTTACTTTTCCTACATTCAATTGATGATAAGACTAACTTATTATTTTCTTATTCTTTTCTAGATATGTACACCATTGAGTTTCAAAACAAAGGGTTGCCACATGCACATATTTTGATCTTTTTGCATCCTTCTAACAAATATCCAAAACTTAAAGATATTGACAAGATCATTAGTGTTGGAGTGCCCGATCTTTTAAAGGACCTAAATTTGTACAATTTGGTTAAAAAACACATGGTTCGTGGCCCTTGTGGTTTGGCAAATCGAATTTCACCATGCATGAAAGATGAGAAACGTTCCAATTATTACCCAAAGAAATTTCAATCTTCAACTATAGTTGATCAAGAAGGTTATCATGTGCATAAGAGAAGAGATAATGTAAACACAATTGAGAAAAACAAAACCATCCTTCACATCAATCATGTATTACCTTACAACCCAAGTTTATTGTTGAAGTATGAAGCCCACATCAATATGGAATGATGCAATTAAAGTAATTACATAAAGCTTTAGGTTTTGTTGGAATTGGACAACTAGTCAAATTAGTATTATGATTGATAAATCTGAGAACGAATTGAATTTAGGATTCCACACATTGAATCAATTGTGTACACTTTTTGTGACTACACAATTGAATCAATTCATATTAAGTATTTCATCTTTATAATCATGGATATTTGTGAAACAAACTATGTTAGCTTGATCATATTCAACTGTATAATTTTCAGTTATGCTTCAAACCTTCCGTTCGCAACTCATTTTACACTCTGATTTTGGAAAATGGTGGTTGCATTTTTTAATTTAGGTATATATTCACCCCCTCTAGATCGTTTTTCTACTTTCAGATTCACACCTAACAATTGGCATCAAGCTGGTATTTTAACTGTGTCTAATAAACATCCAAAAGTTTGTGAATATGTCAGAAGATAACGATCCTAAGGGAGCGTATAATATAGCACCCGTTTTCAAAGGCGAAAATTATACATATTGGAAATCGATCATGTATGTACACTTGTTATCGGTTGACAAAAATATGTGGTGTATCGTCACCAATGGACCATATATTTCCAAGGTCGATAATGACTTTGTTAAACATCCAAAAGATTGGACTGATGATGAAACAAAAAAGACTTCATATGATTTGAAAGCGAGGAACATAATTATTTCAGCATTAAGTGCTAAAGTGTTCTATTCGATTTCACATCATACGAGTGCTAAATGTATGTGGAATACTCTTCAAACTCTCTATGAGGGAATGAAGGACGTCAAGGATTCTAAAATAAATATGTTTACATAGGAGTTTGAACTATTTCGTATGGAACCCGAAGAATCAGTGGACTCCATGCAAATTGTTCCTCCATTTAATCAACAAATTGCGAGACTTAGGTAAAACCTTTTCCAACAAAGATTGTACTAACAAAATATTGAGATCCATGTGCAGGGAGTGACAACCAAAAGTCACCACAATAAAAGAAACAAATGAGCATGGTACTTTGGATATTACAAAACTATTTGGGAAGTTAGTCGAGCATGGAAATGAGCTGAAGTGACTCGCCGATAGCGAAGTAAAGCTATAAAAAAGAGAAAGAGAAAGTAGAGAAATGAGATCTTTTTTTGAAAGCTTCATTTTCTAAAGCGAAGAATTCAAAGGAAGAAAGTGACGATTTTGACAAAGAAGTTTCCAAAAAGGAAGAAATGAGTTTATTCGTCAGACGCTACAATAGATATCTTAAGAGAAACAAGCTCAAGCATACCGACAAAGGTCTAGTGAATTTCAGAAATACTTATCCACCAAAGAAGGATCACAAGAAAGAAGATGTTGAGATCACATGATATGAATGTGGTAATTTGGGACACTATAGAACTACATGTCCAAATCTCACCAAACATCATAAAAGAAAAGATAAGGCTTTCTACAAGACGAAGGGAAACTTTTCCAAAGATCGTAGAGCCTACATCTATGGGAAGAAGAGGTAGAGAGATCCTCCTCCGATTCCTGCTCGAGTTCAGATGATGAGTGTGTCAACTTTTGCTTGATGGCACGAAAGAGAAGTGGAACTTAAAAGGTATATAATTCTGATTCTGAAAATGAGTATATTTATAGTGAATTGTCTAATGCATTCAATGACATGTATGCTGATTCCATTAAAACGTTTAAGAAAATTTCTCTCCAAAAAAAAATTATTGATACACTTGAACATGAGATAAAAAGTCTTAATCGTGCTTTAGATTATTTAAAGGAAGCTCATACATCTCTTATGAAAAAATATTGTATTAATTTATATATTTTAGCTGAAAAGATAGAAGTTGTGGAATGTGTTGAATGTCCAATTTTAAAAATTAAAATTGAAACTTTTAAGGGACAATTAACACATGCTGCCACACTATCTAATACTTGGTCTAGTTCTTCAAGTGAAAGAGGAAAGGTTTTTAAGGAAAAACCCCATGTCACTAGGAGAAATAGAAGAAGTGTTTCATGTAAAGCTATTTGTCATTGTTGTAGAGATAAGGGTCACATTAGGCATTTTTTTAATAAAAAAATTAAATGTTTATTTTTCCCAATGGGTTTTGAATCCAGGAACTACCAGAAATTTGATCTCCCTTCTAAAACCGAACACAAAATGGTCTATCTTATATCCTTCATCCAATGCATAGAAATCTCAATTGGAGTAAGCAATCGTGCCCTCGAACTTTCCCGCATACTTCGCCACTTCCATAACTATTGACGAAGTCGCTGAATCACAATGCCTCTTGAGCCTTCAAGCCATTGGAGAAAATACATTTTCAGGAATACTTTCTTGAAATACTTTTACTCCTTCGAGGTGCTCTGAGTGGTCAATACAAGATGAGACGCCGATAAACTACCTTACTCCTGAACTTTGTAACATACAAGCGGCAAAACTATATTTTCTTTCTCACCAATTTTATTTATTAATTAATATAGTTTTGGGTTTTAAATCCATTGAGACAATTTTTTTTTCTATTTTTATGACGTTTTAATAACCACTTTTTTTTTATAAAAAAATATATTTAATTACAACTTTGATGATTCTATTTTTATTTTTTTAGTTTTAATCCTTCTAATTTTATTTTTGAATACGTTAATATTCTAAATATATTTTCATATAAATTGACCTTTTACAATTTTTATAGTAAAAAATAGGCGAAATTAAGAAAATAAAGTGTATTTTTAACTTATAACTTAAAAGATGTGCGTGTTTACTAGAACATTAAACAAAAAATAGTGTCAGTTGTTATAACTTAATCAATGCGTGTTAGAGAGTTAGTTAAGTACCTAACTCAAACCGGTGGCGGTAATCGCAATTAAACATGATAACTAAACAGAGTTAGAATAGCTTTACTCTCTCTCACACACTTTACCCTTTCAAGACTGGCACAGTACATCACAGCACAGTTAGTTATCTATCTTCTTCTAGATTGGTTCAGAATTGAAACTGAAAAAGAAAGTTTGTTACTATGCCAGGCCCTGGTCCTCACCTGATGTACGCCATGGGCTCGGGCTTGGGTCTAACCGCCATCTCTAACGGAAGATTTAGCCCACACCACACACTCACCTACACCATCAACTCCTTCTTTGGACCTGATATTGGCTCCTTCTCCGAATGGCTTGCCTCTCTTCTTGGCAGTCCAGCTGCTGCAACCGTAGCCTCCGCCGTAGCCGATCTCATCCACCATCCCTTCTATTACATCCTTATCTTAGGAATTCCTCTCTGTTTTCTTTACTCTAAGATTTCCTCTTTTCTTCTTCATTCACACCTTCTTGATTCTTCTCTTTCCAAGGTGATTCCCTCAAGTTTTCTTTCTTCATAATCTCTTCATTTATTAGTATTAATTATAATAATCAATAATTTGATATTGTATATTGCAGGTGCCTCTTACAAAGATGCAGTGTTTTTTCTTGATTTCCGCCGGCTCTTTTACTCATTTCTTTCTAGATCATCTCTTTGAGGTATTATTTTCCAACCGATTTGTGTTTGTTTCTATGAATTAGCTGATTTATTATACCAATTAGGGAAATCTGCCTAAAATAGTTGCTAAAGTGGTTTCAAGTATTTATGGAGATAATTAATATATACATGCATGCATATATTGTTTATTATATCCAATTTTGTCAACTAGGATATGTCAAATTGTTTCCACATTGGTTATTCTCTTAAATTCCATCTCTCAATGAGGGTCACCTTCAAATTTTAACATTGTTAACCTTATTAAAATGTGTATAACATGCAAGTAAATATGGTAACCTAGTTTGAGGGGTTGTCATTCGACTATATTGAACCAACCATTGCAAATTAATTTAACTGAAAATGAATAATACTGAAGAATATGTTGAAATGTTGTTTAAATATTTGAATGGAGATGTATTACAGGATATTAGTTTGGTTAGGGTGTAGTTAGTTTGTTACAATTTGTTGATAGTTAATTGGTTAATTTTCAATGATTACATCTTTCAATATGATTCCTTTTGAGATTCTTGTTGCATAAGGTTGATATATCTTTTATGTTCTTGTCCTCTTCTTTTTTCATAGTCTAAATTTTGAAGTAAAAAGCAGTAGATTTTGAAGTTATGCATACCTAGATTTTACAGTATACTGTCATTGGCTTTTATTTTAATGGAAACTAAGGCAACAAACTGCGAATGAAACTAAGTTTTACTAGTTTGCAAGTCATCTAAGGGTGTCAAAGCCAAATGTTGTAGTCATGTTTTTATAACCCTTAAATTAAACCTTATAGGAGAATGGGAAAACAACCATGTACACTTGGATTTTGAGCACTGGCTGGTGGCAAAGTCGAGCACCAGTTAACCCGGATGCAGTTGTTGTAGTGAGCTTCTTATGTGCTTGCTTAATTGGTGGATTCCTCTATCTGAACAGGTGTTTGTTATTGCAACTTTCCATGTTAAATATCAAGCTGTATTGTAGAAATAACATGGTTCTGACACGGTTTTTTTTCTCCTTCATTGCCTTGCAGAGCAAGTTCCTCAAATTCAATAAGGAAAAAGTCATACCAGTCAATGCTACTTATGGTATCCATAGCTTCTTTATACTGCTTATGGTGTATAATTCAGATCTACTGGATCAATCCGCGCCGTCCAGCGGTTGGAGAAGAAGCTGATCTTGGTGTTCTTGTGTTCTTAGCTATATATTTCTTTCTACCTTATGGATTGTGTATAGTGTCCATGTACCCAAAAGATCCTGATTCTAATCAAATTCCACTTTAACAGAATGTTTATCCCCTGACATATATACTCATATTTTTGCCAATGCAATCTAGTTACAAACTTACACGGTTATCTAGAATCTTGCCGCAAGTAGCTTATATAACTCACCGGGCATATGTGATGTAGTACAATTATTTTTGGAATTGAACCTGAATTTTTCAGTACATGTATAATAAATATAACATGTTAGATGTAATTTGATGCAAAGTGTGACTCAATGTAGAAGTTAGACTTTTGATTTGTATCATAATGTACTTGTAAGTTGTTCGACTAAAGCATATTGTAAGTAACATACTAATTTTGCCCGGTTGAATATGAAATTTTGTTATTATGACTGACATTAACTAACATTAACAAATATGTAGAATAGGTGAATTCTTGTTGTTTAAGTTAGCAACTTGTTAGGAATATCAAATATGGTAGGTGAATTTGTGTTTACCTAATTCAAAAAGTTGGATAATGTTACACTAAAATAACTTTTTAAAAAAATTATATTATTTAATAAATAATTAAATATATTAAAATTAAATGGTATTTTGTGATTGGTTGAAGATATATTACCTAACCGATGGGTAGAGAAGTTGTCTCTTTCTAAAATAGTATAGTAAAATTAGAAATTGATGTGTTTATTAGTTCTAATGATTAGCTTTGATTGATTTAGGTTGAGTTCAGAAGCCCCAATAATATGGTATTAATTATTGAGTCATTTTAATTTGTGTTTTAAGGATATATGTTAAAAAAATTACAAAAATAAAGTTTGTGTTAAAAAAAACAATGAAAATATTAATTATAAATTTTTAATAAATTAATACACAATTTTTAAAATAAATTTTGACTTAAAGCATTTTTAGTCTTCTAATTTGACTTTTTAAAATTTTTTAGTCTCCTTTAAAAAAAAATCTTTGATCCCTATATTTCATATTTCTTGGTTTTGGTTTTTTAACTCTCATTCATATTTGTATAGTTGATACTTCAACTTATGTTGGAATGACATGAAAGTGTATACGTGGTGCTGTGTCACTTAATTTTTTCAAATAATTAAAAAATATATTTAATTTTATTATTTATTATATTTAATTTTTGACATTTTATTTATATTATTATTTTTAATATTCATAGTTCTAATTTTATAGAAATTGTGAAATTAGTGAATTATAATGCCTATAACCAAAATTTATGCACATGGAGGAATCAAATCATTGATCTTAGTGTTTAGCATCGATCGTTTACCAACTAAGTTACACCTTTTTTTTTATTTCTTATCAGGTTCTTTGTTTATTTTATCAAGTAAAACTCAGAAACAAATGTTGCACATCTCTTTCAATTTTGCATACCAGATTTCATCTCTTTTATTAGATGTTGGACCTGTTTTTATTTATTTCATTTTGTATTCAAATGTCTAAATTTGAGATTACATGTGATGTTGGATCTGATATGGTTTTAATTTGTGAATTTTTAGAGTTAGTTTTCTTAATGTGTTTGTTTGTTGCTAAACTTTTGCTTCTCAAAAAACAAGTGTGCTTTTTCAAAAATCATTCATATCATTTAAAAACTAGCATGCATCATTCTCTCTAGAATTCTAGAGTTCTTATTGCGCATGCACACATCATCTACATGCACACATCATCTACAACATACCATCGCCAAATATTTTCACTCATTTTGCGCCTTTTCAACATCATGTTTTCAATGACACAAAAAGAAATTTGACCATCTACATTCTCCTAAGTAGAATCCATATTATTTTCTTCTCTTTCTCTGGATGGTAATGAACTAAATAAGATTCATCTTCCTTCTGCATTGATTTCCCTTCCTATATGACTATTTGAGTGCACTAACTTGAGGTCATACCATTTTCTCTTCACCCATTTTCATCTTTGCATTTGTATGGTTCTTCTTGTGTTCGTGTTTTGAGTTTGTTCCTTATGATCTCGTGTGCTAGTTATTTATCATCTTTTTTTTATAAACAAGATTCCATTACGAGGAGTACAAAGGGTACTCAACCTTTAATACAAAGAGGACAACTCAAAACGAAGGAGAACAAAACAAACAAAATTTAAGAAATACATCTATGTCGATCTACCTTTCAATCCTCCCATCTCAACAAAGAAGAAATTTAATAACAGAGGCATGTTGGACAGAGAATGTTCAGGAAGTCAAGAAGCAGATTAGAGATCATTTAGAAGCTAGCTTTAAAGAGTCAAATTTTCATAGACCAAATCTAGACGGAGTTGAGTTCAAACAACTTTCTTGGGAGGAAAGGCTCTATTTGGAAACTCCTTTTGATGTGGAGGAAGTGAAGGAAGTTGTTTGGCAAAGTGAAAATGATAAAAGTCCAGGTCCTGAAGGATTCAACATGAATTTGTTCAAGGCTTGTTGGGATATTTTCAAGGAAGATGTCTTGAATTTCGCCAAATTTTTTTGCAGTTCAAAACTTCCTAGAACAGTTATAACGTCTTTCCTAACTTTAATCCCAAAACCAAACAATCCTCAATTTTTGGGGCAGTATAGACCGATATGCCTGATCACAAGTCTTTATAGGATCCTTTCAAAACTTCTAGCCTCTAGATTGAAGAAAGTCATGGATGGTTTGATTTATAATTGTCAATCAACTTTTCTCTCTAGAAGATATATTCAAGATGAGGTGTTAGAACTTAATAGTTAATGAGATTATGGATTTTGCTACTAGGAGTAAGAATGATTTTTTAGTGGTTAAGGTATATTTTCAAAAGGCCTACAACTTAGTTTCTTGGGATTTTTTGAGGTATATGCTGAAGAGGATGAATTTTGGTTAAAGATGGTTACATTGGATGGATATTCTGGTTTTCACCAGCTTTATGTCCATGTTAGTGAATGGAAGCCCTACTTTTGAATTTCAAGTGAAGAGAGGATTGAGACAAGGGGATCCACTCTCCCCTTATATTTTTTTATTGGTGGCAGAAGGTTTGTCTGGCTTAATGTCTCAAGCTTTTAGAATATAGATTTTCAAAGAATTCCAATTTAAGAGGGGTGTGAATTTTGATATTCTTCAATTTGTCGATGATATTATCTTTTTTTGTGATGGTACTTGGAGTAATTTATGGAGTATTAAAGTTGTGCTTAGGGGGTTTGAAATTGTTTTGGGCCTCAAGATTAATCTCACAAAAAATAAAAATCTATGGTTTGAATTTGGAGGAGGACTTCATTACATCAACTTCAACTTTTTTGTCTTGTGGTGTTGGATCTCTTCCTTTCACGTTTTTAGGGGTGGATGTGGGAATTAACCCAAGGAAGATATCAGCTTGGAGGGAAATTGTTAGTAAGATCCATAGTAGATTGTCTTCTTGGAAAGGGAAGTTCTTGTCGCAAGGAGGAAGAATTACAATGATCAACGCGGGTTTAACTAACATTCTGATCTACCCGTTTTCTTTTTACAAGGATCCCAAGGCTATAATTCAAGAGATTATCAAGATCCAACAAAATTTTCTTTGGTGGGGAGAGGAAGGTTAAAGGAAAGTTTTTTGGGATGAGTTGGGATTCGGTTTGCAGAAGTAAGAAGGATGAAGGCTTAGGTATTAAGCATTGTGGCTACTTCAATCAGTCCCTTCTTAGTAAATGGCTGTGAAGGATTATTTCGGACTCATATGCTCTTTAGAAAGATTTATTAACTTTTCAATATGGTGATTTGCATTCAATTTTTCTAATCCAATCTATTAAGCCTTGGAATAAGAAATATTCGATTTGGTGGAGGGACTTGATGAGTCTTCAGATAACACCTCATTATTATTGTAATTGGTTTGCTTATAATATATGTTGCAAGTTGGAAAATGGTAAATTTATAGGTTTTTGGAAATTCAAATGGTTGGGTAATGAAACTTTGTCTTCTATTTTTCCTCTTATTTATCATATTGCAGCTAATCTTGATGCAGAAATTACCGATGAAGGAATTTAGAACAATGGAGAATGGCACTAGAATATTCATCTTGGCAAGGATTTACTAAATTTTGATGAATCTTCTCAAATGGAAGAGTTGTACCAGTTTCTTCTTCAGGTATCTCCAGTCCCCAGTATTGAAGACAATTTTATTTGGTGGTCTGGCAATGGAGGGTTTTTTGGTTAAAGTTGTCTATTCAGTGATCAAAAGGCTTTATCCAAAGTTTCTGGCCGAGGCTTGGCGACAGATTTACATATTCTTGCCAAGGTTTGGAAGTAAAAAACCCTAAAAAGATTCAAGTCTTTTGGTGGAAGTTGTTTCTCAATCGTCTTCCGATAAAAGATCAATTACGAAGTCGTGGTGTCTTGGCTGATACAACCAGTTTAGCTTGTCCCATGTGTTCTTCTAGTGATGAAGATGTGCCCCACCTCTTCTGCTTATGCGTTTTCAGTAATGTTATTTGGAATAAGGTTTGTTGTTGGCTCGACATTGATTCCTTTGGTATGGCTGCTACTTTGGTCGAACAGTTTGATTTATTTTCTATCAGTTTGAACAAGGCTTACAAGAAACTATTTGTTTATTTCTTTTGTTCTTGTGTCGGTTGGTCTCTTTGGATGTGGTTGGGATTGAATTATTTATCATCTGGTTGTCCTAGATTTCAAATATAAATAAGGATTATATTTTGTTGCAGAACCAGAAATGGAAGATGTTATGGAAGCTATGGTGGAACGAAGTTTCGTGGACAATTCGTTGATGCAACTTCTTGGACTGAAGGTTGTGATCATGATTCATATCGAATCAAAGACGCTGGTCCTAAATTGGCGTTGCTAATTTCCAGTACGGTGGACCCAGGGGGTACTTGCATGGTTAAAACTCCAACGGTTAGGTCAGTTTATGGTTCAAGATATTGATAATGTGATTGGATATTAGAGATTGTCTATCTGACCTCTCTTGTAACCGTATTTATACCTTAGGCTCAGTGAGTAGGAAAAATGAGTAGGCCTCACCTTAATGGGCCTTTAGCCAGCTTAGAACAATTTCCTCAAGACTCGTTGGGCACCATGGATGTCGGGGGAGTCTTTTAGAAATCATGGTCGACTTTCAGGAATGGTTCTCCATGCGTCATGAGGTATGCAATGCTTTGATTTTTCCAAAGACTGATGGGGAACGCGATCATTAAATGTAATCCCGTTATTGAATCGTTTTGACATTTTTCTCTTGATGTGTGACATGAAAAGGTGGATAGTGGTGTGACACTACTTATTATGCGCTTGAGTGCATTTAAGCTTGATTGTGTTTCCAAGGTGAAATCTGATTGTTGGTTTGCACTTGCCTTTTATTTTAATCTGATATGTCTGATTGTCTTCGCCTAAATATAAAGATAGAGGAAATTTTGGGGAATTTTTGCAACCTTCTAGATTGAATTCCCTTATTTCCTTTGAGTTTTATATGTGTGCGATTTTCCTAGAGTAACTACCATCATGCATTCAAAGTTGTAAAACTTCAACCTTCAACCTTTTCATTCGTTTCATTTCCTTTGTTTCCCAGCTTTCGACCTTACATTTCAAGGTGCATTCTTCCAAATCAAACTTTTTCTCTTCAAGTATTTATTGTCTCTTTGTTGAAATGAGTGATAACACTATTAACATAGATAGTGATTCAAAATGTAGTGTTTCTCCCTCTTCGGATGGGAAGATGGTATCTAAATCGTATCCCCTTTCTTCTACCAATGGGAATTTTGAATCAGAGATCATCTATTTGATTGGTGATTCTGAAATGGAAGGAGTGTCTGGGGACTCCCTTTATGAGAGAGTTTTTTCTAGCACTTTTATCAGAAGTTATACTTTTAGGGAAAAACTGTGGGGGTGAGGATCCTATCGAGAAACCGGTGACGCCCTGTCTTTACTGAGGCAAAAATTGAAGTTATCTAGAAAAGGAGGGAACACGTTGGTGCCTTTGTCCGGATATATTAGGGGGTGAATGGACACGAGCCTAGCTATGTTTAAATCGTAAGTCATTTGGAGGGCCAGGGAAAGTCTCATACTGTGTCTTGGATCAAACTCGATGAACACTTTAAATTTGATGAACAAGCCCGAAATGGGAATTTGTTAATTGAGTCGGATAATGTTAATAGATATTATTGGGTGGCCACTTAAGTGATATGGACTCTTTCCAATTTGAACATTATCACGACTATAACCAATGTTGACATTGTAGTCGGCAACTCGCCAGATTGGTTGGTTCTTCCAATAGATCTAATGAAAATGATATACAACTCTTTTTAGGGCTGCTTGGTTCCTCTGTATGAGGGTATTTTTACCGGGTTGGGGGTACGTTTTCCCTTTCCTGACTTCGAGGTAGCTGTGACGAATCATCTTAGAGTTTCCCCATCGCAACTTTATCTTGGAGCTTCAGCTTACATGAAGGTGTTTCAGGTATGCGCTGAGCATAAATCTTGGAAACCTTCTCTTGAGCTTCTTTTTTAAATCTTTTTACGCGGTTCATACTTTTCGAGATGACACCTAGGATCAAGGATTGATATCCCTTTATCCCCATGTCCCTTAGTTTGACTCATTTACCAATAATTTGGGTGTTTTTCTTGAATGTTTCATGCTGGTAGGGGTGTTCGCGGTGCGGTTTGGGCGGTTTTTGCAATAAAAATCACCCGAACCGCAAGAGAAAAAAGCATGCGGTTCAGTTTGGTTCGGTTGACTTTTAGAAATAAAACCAAACCAAATCAATGCGGTTTGGGTTGGTTCGGTTGGTTCGGTTTGTTATAATATTTTTATTGAGCCATATATACTCCTATAAATAACGACATAACTTTGTGTTTAGTCATTCATACATTACTAAATAACATCAAAATTCATCATATTTAGACAAAAACGTTTCATTCAATATACAAAAAAAAACCAGATTAGACAAAAGTGGAATAAAAGACAAATATAAATAGTAGCATAAAATAATATCAAAGACATTATAATAAAACATAAAAAAAACATATGAGATAAGAGATTAGAGAAGATGAAAAAAAGAACATAAGAGATGTGAGATTGAGAAGAAAAGTGCAATAAAAACGTAATTGGAAGAGAAAATAGTAACATAAAAGATAAAAAAGAAAGAACATAATAGAGGACTTATTAGAGTAGAATAAGAGAGACCTACATGGAAAAGAAGATGAGAAGAATGTGTGATACTACTATGAGAGATTTAAGAAGGTTGAAATTGAAACCCTAAGTATGATTAAGAGAAAATCGTTTGTAATTGTAAGGTTAAGGCATACTAGGTTTGAGGTTTGGGTTGGACGTGGGATAAGTGAACTTTGGGTTGTAACATAATGCGGTTTGGTTTGGTTTAGTTCGGTTTTCAAAATACAAACCGCAAACCAAACCAAACTGTGCCGTTTTATTAAAAAATGACCCAAACGAATCCGAACCAAATGCGGTTTTTTGCGGTTTCGGTTTGGTTTGGTTTGGTTTGCGGTTTTCTATTGGGTTGGTTTAGTTTTGAACACCCCTACATGCTGGTGAAACCTATTACTCCTAAGGCTCATCTTGCATTATGCTCGTCCTCGGACCCAATTGGATCTACTCGTTATTTCAAGAGTAGTTTTCTTAAGTATTGGTCTTGATTTCATTTCAGTCGTCCCCTTTCCTCTTACCATACCATTCTAAGTCCTATATCATCCAAAGAGGTAAAAATGAAGAAGGTTTTATATGCTTGGTATCAAGGGATCGACTACGAATAAGGGCTTAGTCCGGGCGAAGTGCCTCCTTCTCGACAAAGGAAAAGACATATTGATACTTGCATTTTTATTAATGTGGTCGGCCATGTAGAGAGGCGAGAGTTCTTTGGAGAGAATATGCATATAGGGAACCTCGTGCATTTTTTTTAACAAGTGTAACTTGTTCATTGCAGATAACATGAATCGGTTGTAGAAGTTCCTTGTGCTTGCCAAGGACCAGAATCGTATAACTCACTAATTGGGTCAACTGATAGAGATTTATGTTGTTGTGGCTACTTCTTCTCTTATGGTTCAGACACTGGTTATAATTATTTCCCTAACGAAAACTGCTACTACTATCCTATGTACAACTCCCGATATGGACCATCTAATTACTACGACGATCGACCTCTTTGTCCGTGAGACTCCATCTTCTTCTTCTCCTATCAAGAGGAATCAATGTGAATGCCCACCCACTCCTGTTTAAGGGGCTTCTTCCAAATGGGATTGTTTGTTAGAGGATACTGAGTCAGATGCTCTTAATTCTTTCTTTCGGATCCCTTCCATTCTTCCCTCTTGGGTACCCAACAACCCAAAGGAGTTTGCTTCTATTGTGGCCACTAAGGACCTAGATTTTGTCCATAACCTATTTGTGGATAATAAGAAGAGTCTTTTTGCAGATGCTTCTCGCGACTTATCCAAGGTCGAATATGTGGTTTCGATGGTAGTCGTATGCTATGATGATGTGTTAGGTTCTCGCAACCTTGCTAGGGAGCGTGATGAACTGGATGAGAAGTGTGAGGCCCTTGAGAGGGATAATTCCAAGGATGGGGGGAATATGTGAGTTGTAACACCCTTCTAAAATACCCCAAATATTTAATTAAAATAGCAATATATCAATCAGAGTAATTATGCAATTAAGGGTGTCACACAATCATTTCACACCATTCACCATAATAACTGTCATGCTCTTTTATTAATTCAAAACATAAAGTATTTGCACAATACGCAGCGGATAGAAATCAAATCAATCATGCAAACATGTAACACATTACATGTAAAATTATTCAACAAGGTAAAACATCCCGTCCCGATGTTACATCTATCAGAGCATGACCCACTAAGGAACTACACTAGACTCCAAGCACTAGCTCCTACTCAATCACTGCTCGTTACCTGAAAACATAGTTGTAAGGGTGAGTTCCTCAATCGATATAATAAGCATTATAAAACATCATGTAAGGCTAAGTAATTTAACACATTAATTACCCTAATCACATCACACATTCGGTAACGGCACATCAATTCAAATATCATACTCAATACAAATACAACTCATGCTCATACTCAATATCAACACGAACACACGTATAATATTGGAATACATCCATTCATATTATACGCCATACACATTTATGCAATGAGACTCCATGCATGCGGTACCGACTATTTGTGAACATATAGTTCACCTCACCGTCCAAATCCAGGCACGGCTACCAAGCCCACTAGTCCCACTCATTTGAGACCTAGTGACTCACTCACTAATTCCTCACCATGGGAATTAGCTACCACCCCAAGGGCCATGCTATGCACGCTAATTCACCTAGCATGCAAACATCAACAACATTCCATAATGACTAACTCACTAATTCCTCACCATGAGAATTAGCTACCACCATAAAGGCCACAATATGCATGCTAAATCACCTAGCAATGCAAAATCATCAACAATAATCCACAATGGACATATGCTCACACTCTAAGCCATAAACAGTCCATTCACAAATTGCATACATAACATATACATTCACAGCATTATGCATACCATCATACATCATCAACACATGTATCAAAACATCATATCATGTCAAATAATTAATCACAGTATTAGCACACTCTACTAATACCTATACTGCTCAAAACAGCGGGAATTAATCCCTATTACATCATACGCCAATATAGGCCAAACACCAATTATGCACACATTATTCAAATATTAATTTTTCACTTTTCCAACAGTGTTAACCGGTTAACGCCCTGGGTTAACCGGTTAACGCAACACAGAACACGCTTTCTGGCAAAACTCAACAGTGTTAACCGGTTAACGCCCTGGGTTAACCGGTTAACGCAGACAGAACAGCAATTTTCACAAATCACAACAGTGTTAACCGGTTAACGCCCTGGGTTAACCGGTTAACGCAAGCAAAACAGCAATACTTCACAATTCCTAACAGTGTTAACCGGTTAACACCCTGGGTTAACCGGTTAACGCAAGACAGAAAGCTGTTCCTGCGCTAACACGAAGCAGAATGCAGAATTCTCCGCATTTTCCGCCGTTGGAGGACTTCCGGACCTCCGATTCCAATTCCGTAAAAAACTACACTTTCGGAAAATCACTACCCATCCAATTACAGATTCAATTACAGCTTTAACACAGTTTGTTCATCACAATTTTTCAGCATTCAACATCCTAATTAGGGTCAATTCAACGGTTTATCACTACCCATTACATGTTAACCCATAATACCCATTAAACGACGATAAACCCCCCTTACCTGAGTTAATCCGGCAATCCTTTAGCCTCAAGCTCTTCTCTTCTCCAACCTTCTTCCTCTTGCTCTGCCCCTTTGCCTTTTCTCCCTTTTCAGCCGCTTTTTCTGCTTTTCACGTAAAACTCTTTTTACCAAAATGGAACCCTTTTCTTATTTCCAACTTATATATATTCCAATAATAAAATCCAATAATAATAATAATAATAATAATATTCCAATAATTCCAATTATTTAATTAAATTAATAAATATAATATTAACTTAAATTAAATAATTATCTTATTTTTTTTCGGGGTGTTACAACTCTCCCCCACTAAAAGAGTTTTCGTCCTCGAAAACATACCTCAAGCGAATAACTCCGGATAAGACTCCTTCATCTGACTCTCAAGTTCCCAAGTCACATTGCCACCTGCTGGTCCTCCCCAAGCTACCTTCACCAAGGCAATCTCTTTACCCCGCAACCGCTTCAACTCTCGATCCTCGATCCTCATAGGTGATGTTTCAACAGTCAGGTTATCTCTCACCTGTACATCATCTATTTGGACTACATGCGAAGGATCAAGAATGTACCTCCTCAACTGAGACACATGAAAAACCTCATGCAAATTCGCAAGCGACGGCGGTAAAGCGATATGATAGGCTACCTCTCCTATCCTCTCCAAAATCTGATAAGGACCAATAAATCGAGGTGTCAACTTCTTCGACTTCAAAGCTCGACCAACCCCAGTTATCGGAGTAACACGGAGAAACACATGATCCCCCTCTTGAAACTCAAGTGACTTCCTTCTCTTGTCGTGATAACTCTTCTGACGACTCTGAGCAATTCTCATCTTCTCCTGAATCATCTTAATCTTTTCCGTAGTTTGTTGAACAATCTCCGGTCCAACCACAACACTCTCACCGGACTCATACCAACATAAAGGCGTCTGACATCTCCTACCATACAAAGCTTCAAACGGTGCCATACCAATGCTCGAATGAAAATTATTGTTGTAGGTAAACTCAATCAAAGGTAAATAACAATCCCAAGCACCTCCCTTTTCCAAAACACAAGCCCTCAAAAGATCCTCTAGTGACTGAATCGTCCTCTCAGTCTGACCATCAGTCTGCGGATGATATGCAGAACTCAATCTCAGCTTAGTTCCCAAAGCCTTCTGCAAACCTTCCCAAAACTTCGATGTAAATCTAGGATCTCTGTCCGAAACAATACTCGACGGAATACCATGCAAACTTACAATCTTCTCAATATACAACTCGGCTAATCTCTCTAACGGATAATCCATTCTGATCGGAATGAAATGAGCCGATTTTGTCAATCTGTCAACAATCACCCAAATAGCTTCAAAATTCTTAATTGTCCTCGGTAAACCAGAAACAAAATCCATACTGATACTATCCCACTTCCACTCTGGAATAGCTAACGGTTGCATTAGCCCAGACGGCTTCTGATGCTCAATCTTTGACTTCTGACAAGTCAAACAAGAGTAAACAAAACTCGCAATTTCTCTTTTCATTCCCGGCCACCAAAATAACTTTTTCAAATCATGATACATCTTCGTAGCCCCAGGATGAATACTCAGGCCACTACGATGTCCTTCCTCCAGAATACTCTTCTTAAGCTCGGTAACATCCGGAATACACACCCGATTACCAAATTTCAAAACACCATTCTCATCAACTCTGAATTCACCACCTTGACCTTGATTCGCTAGAGTCAACTTATCAACCAAAAGCACATCGGATTTCTGACCCTCTCTAATCTCATCCAGAATACCACTCGTTAACTTTAACATTCCCAATTTAACACTATTGTGAGTACTCTCACACACCAAACTCAAGTCTCTAAACTGTTCAATTAAATCCAATTCTTTAACCATTAACATAGACATATGCAATGATTTCCGACTCAATGCATCAGCCACTACGTTTGCTTTACCCGGATGGTAATTCAAACCAAAGTCATAATCCTTCAGAAACTCTAACCATCTCCTCTGTCTCATATTCAGCTCTTTCTGATCAAACAAATACTTTAAACTTTTATGGTCACTGAAAACCTCGAATCTTGACCCGTACAAGTAATGCCTCCATAACTTCAGAACAAAAACCACGGCTGCCAACTCTAAATCGTGTGTCGGATAGTTCCTCTCATGAACCCTCAGTTGTCTCGAAGCATAAGCTATAACCTGCTTATTCTGCATCAACACACCACCCAAACCCAACAATGAAGCATCACAGTAAACCTCAAATGGTTCCGACGAACTCGGTAATATCAGAATAGGAGCAATAGTTAACCTTCTCTTTAACTCTTGGAAACCTTCTTCACATTTTGAGTCCCAAACAAACGCTTGCCCCTTTCTAGTCAACATCGTCAGCGGTAACGCCAACTTAGAAAATCCCTCAATGAACTTCCTATAGTAACCAGCCAAACCAAGAAAACTCCTTATCTCAGAAACTGACTTCGGAGCTTCCCACTTAGATACCGCTTCTATCTTAGAAGGATCAACAGCAACACCATCTCTTGAAATCACATGACCAAGAAAACTAACCTCTTCTAACCAAAATTCACATTTAGAGAGTTTAGCAAATAACTTCTTTTCTCGTAGAACTCCTAAAACCACTCTCAATTGTTCAGCATGCTCTTCTTCAGATTTCGAATACACCAAAATGTCGTCAATAAACACCACAACAAACTTGTCTAGGTACGGATGGAAAATCCTATTCATATACTCCATAAATACTCCAGGCGCATTAGTCACACCAAAAGGCATTACAGAATACTCATAATGTCCATACCTTGTTCTGAAAGCAGTCTTCTGAATATCCTCAGTTTTCACACGTATCTGATGATATCCCGACCTCAAATCTATTTTGCTGAACACACTCGCACCAACCAACTGATCCATCAAATCATCAATCCTCGGCAAAGGATACCGATTCTTGATCGTCACTTTATTCAGTTGCCTGTAGTCCACACACAACCTCATGGTACCTTCTTTCTTCTTAACCAATAACACTGGTGCACCCCACGGTGACACACTCGGACGAATAAATTTCTTATCCAACAGATCTTCCAACTGACTCTTCAATTCAGTTAACTCAGCAGCAGACATACGGTACGGAGCCATCGACATCGGCCTAGTACCAGGTACCAAATCAATCGAGAACTCAACTTCACGCTCTGGCGGTAATTCATTCACTTCTTCAGGAAACACATCAGGAAAATCACACACCACAGCTAGATCGCAAATCACCAGTTTATCTTTAGCCTCCAAAGTCGCTAACAGCATAAACAACTCTGCCCCATCTGCTACTGCCTCATTCACCTGCCTCGCTGATAGAAACAAACTCTCTCCTTCCTCCATCTCAGGAAAGATCACAGTCTTATCAAAACAATTGATAGAAACTCGGTTAAACACCAACCAGTTCATACCCAAGATAACATCAATCTGCATTAGTGGAAGACACACTAGGTCCATCCCAAAGTCTCTACCAAAAATACTCAAAGGACAATTTAAACAAACTGAAGTAGTAGTCACTGAACCCTTCGCAGGAGTATCAATCACCATACTACCATGCATCTCAGATATCTCTAACTTAAGTTTCACAGCACAATCCAAAGATATAAAGGAATGAGTCGCACCTGTGTCGATAATAGCTACAAGAGGAAAGCCATTAATATAACACGTACCTCGGATCAAACGATCATCTGTAGAAGTCTCCGAGCCCGATAAAGCAAAGACCTTGCCTCCCGACTGGTTCTCTTTCTTCGGCTTAGGACACTGTGGGCTAATATGACCCAACTCTCCACAGTTGAAACAAGTCACAGTCTTCAACCGGCACTCTGCAGCCAAGTGACCACCTTTGCCACACTTAAAACACTTCTTCTCATTACTGGTACACTCATGGATACGATGTCCAGCCTGACCACATCTGTAACACTTAGCAGGGGCACTAGAGTCTCCCCCACTAGGCCTCTTCATCCCACTCTGTCTCTGGAAACCTTTGCCAGCTGCATACGGTTTCCCACGATCATTCTGATTCTTGCCTTTCCTATCAACCCTCTGCTGATAGCTCTCTGCTCTGGCCTTGGTATCTTGTTCAAAGATCCTGCAACAGTCAACCAAATCAGAAAACACTCTAATCCGCTGATACCCAATAGCCTGCTTGATCTCGGGACGTAACCCGTTCTCAAACTTCACACATTTTGAAAATTCCCCAGTAGCCTCATCATAGGGAGTGTAATACTTCGACTGCTCTGTGAACTTAGCAGCATACTCAGTAACAGATCGGTTGCCCTGCTTCAATTCTAAGAACTCTATCTCTTTCTTTCCTCTAACATCCTCTGGAAAATACTTCCTCAGGAATCTCTCTCTGAACACAGCCCAAGTGATCTCAGCATTCCCAGCAGATTCCAACTCAGTGCGGGTAGCAACCCACCAATCATCTGCTTCCTCTGACAGCATATGCGTACCGAACCTGACCTTCTGGTTATCGGCACACTCAGTCACTCGGAAGATCCTCTCGATCTCCTTCAACCACTTCTGAGCACCATCTGGATCGTATGCTCCCTTGAACATTGGAGGATTGTTCTTCTGGAACTCACTCAGTTGACGAGCAGCTCCCATTCCCACAACATTCGGATTCCCTCCAAGTACTCCAGCTAGCATACCCAGAGCCTTAGCAATCGCAGCATCATCTCTACCTCTTCCAGCCATTCTATTCTGAAAACCCAACAAGCTAAAACAATAAGTACTGATAGGGTTACACAACACCTATCCCGTACAGGGGAAACAGAATAATTACGACTCGACTCGACCGACTATGCTCTGATACCACTAATGTAACACCCTTCTAAAATACCCCAAATATTTAATTAAAATAGCAATATATCAATCAGAGTAATTATGCAATTAAGGGTGTCACACAATCATTTCACACCATTCACCATAATAACTGTCATGCTCTTTTATTAATTCAAAACATAAAGTATTTGCACAATACGCAGCGGATAGAAATCAAATCAATCATGCAAACATGTAACACATTACATGTAAAATTATTCAACAAGGTAAAACATCCCGTCCCGATGTTACATCTATCAGAGCATGACCCACTAAGGAACTACACTAGACTCCAAGCACTAGCTCCTACTCAATCACTGCTCGTTACCTGAAAACATAGTTGTAAGGGTGAGTTCCTCAATCGATATAATAAGCATTATAAAATATCATGTAAGGCTAAGTAATTTAACACATTAATTACCCTAATCACATCACACATTCGGTAACGGCACATCAATTCAAATATCATACTCAATACAAATACAACTCATGCTCATACTCAATATCAACACGAACACACGTATAATATTGGAATACATCCATTCATATTATACGCCATACACATTTATGCAATGAGACTCCATGCATGCGGTACCGACTATTTGTGAACATATAGTTCACCTCACCGTCCAAATCCAGGCACGGCTACCAAGCCCACTAGTCCCACTCATTTGAGACCTAGTGACTCACTCACTAATTCCTCACCATGAGAATTAGCTACCACCCCAAGGGCCATGCTATGCACGCTAATTCACCTAGCATGCAAACATCAACAACATTCCATAATGACTAACTCACTAATTCCTCACCATGAGAATTAGCTACCACCATAAAGGCCACAATATGCATGCTAAATCACCTAGCAATGCAAAATCATCAACAATAATCCACAATGGACATATGCTCACACTCTAAGCCATAAACAGTCCATTCACAAATTGCATACATAACATATACATTCACAGCATTATGCATACCATCATACATCATCAACACATGTATCAAAACATCATATCATGTCAAATAATTAATCACAGTATTAGCACACTCTACTAATACCTATACTGCTCAAAACAGCGGGAATTAATCCCTATTACATCATACGCCAATATAGGCCAAACACCAATTATGCACACATTATTCAAATATTAATTTTTCACTTTTCCAACAGTGTTAACCGGTTAACGCCCTGGGTTAACCGGTTAACGCAACACAGAACACGCTTTCTGGCAAAACTCAACAGTGTTAACCGGTTAACGCCCTGGGTTAACCGGTTAACGCAGACAGAACAGCAATTTTCACAAATCACAACAGTGTTAACCGGTTAACGCCCTGGGTTAACCGGTTAACGCAAGCAAAACAGCAATACTTCACAATTCCTAACAGTGTTAACCGGTTAACACCCTGGGTTAACCGGTTAACGCAAGACAGAAAGCTGTTCCTGCGCTAACACGAAGCAGAATGCAGAATTCTCCGCATTTTCCGCCGTTGGAGGACTTCCGGACCTCCGATTCCAATTCCGTAAAAAACTACACTTTCGGAAAATCACTACCCATCCAATTACAGATTCAATTACAGCTTTAACACAGTTTGTTCATCACAATTTTTCAGCATTCAACATCCTAATTAGGGTCAATTCAACGGTTTATCACTACCCATTACATGTTAACCCATAATACCCATTAAACGACGATAAACCCCCCTTACCTGAGTTAATCCGGCAATCCTTTAGCCTCAAGCTCTTCTCTTCTCCAACCTTCTTCCTCTTGCTCTGCCCCTTTGCCCTTTCTCCCTTTTCAGCCGCTTTTTCTGCTTTTCACGTAAAACTCTTTTTACCAAAATGGAACCCTTTTCTTATTTCCAACTTATATATATTCCAATAATAAAATCCAATAATAATAATAATAATAATATTCCAATAATTCCAATTATTTAATTAAATTAATAAATATAATATTAACTTAAATTAAATAATTATCTTATTTTTTTTCGGGGTGTTACATGAGCTGTAGAAAAAGGTCGAGCTTGGTGAGTATTTGAATAAGAAGGCGAAGCAATCCAGTTCTATATTTTCTTTGGCTACTCGGATAACGGAGTTGAAGGCTTCTTTTGATGATGAAGAGAAACAATGGAAGAAAGCTTCTGAAGATGTGGCACATGCATGTCGTGATTAACACAAGTCGGTCAACTAATCCCAAATAAACTTTCTCTGGTCTCTTCAAGGATACCACTAGTAAGCTTCAACATGCCTAACTTCACACTGTTAGAAGTCTCTTCACATACCAAACTCATGTCTCGGAATTTCTTAATCAATTCCAACTCTCGAACCATCAGCATCGACATATGCAACGACTTCCTACTCAATGCATCAACTACAACATTAGCTTTACCCGAATGTTAACTCAAGCCAAAATCATAATCCTTCCAAAATTCGAGTCATCTTCTCTATCTCATATTCAAATCTTTTTGATCGAATAGATACTCCAAACTCTTGTGGTCACTAAACACTTCAAATATGGAACCAAATAGATAATGGCTCCAAATTTTCAACACAAACACCATGACTGCCAACTCTAGATCATGTGTAAGATAATTCCCTTATCGAACCCTTAACTATCTAGAAGTGTAAGCCATAACCTGACCATTCTGCATCAACACGCCAACTATACCCATCTTAGAAGTATCACAATACACAATAAAGGATTTTCTCAGATTCAGAAAAATAAAAACTAGCCATACATTAATTTCTTCTTGAGTTCTTGAAAACTCTCTTCGCAATGCACATCCCAAACATAAGTCTGACCTTTCCGACTCAACTGATTCAAAGGAAATGCTAATTCCAAAAATCCTTCAATAAACATCTTGTAGTAACCAACCGAGCCAATAAAACTTATGATATCAGTAACAGACTTCATAGTCTCCCACTTCAACACCACATCTATCTTTGAAGGATCAAAAGCAATAAAACCACTAGAAATCACGTGACCAAGGAAACTTACTTCCGTAAACCAGAAGTCAAACTTGGACAACTTCACATACAACTTCTTCTCTTGCAAGGTCTGCAACACAACTCTTAGATGCCCCACATGTTTTTCACCAGACTTCGAATATATCAAGATGTCATAAATGAACACAACAACAAGCTGATCTAAGTATGAGTGGAATATTCTATTAATATACTCAATGAACACTCCAGGTGAATTAGACACTCCAAACAACATGATTGAATACTCATTGTGACCATACCTTGTTCTGAACACAGTCTTTGGAATATCTTCTAGTTTCACACGAATATGATGATAACCTGGCCACAAATCAATCCTACTAAACACACAAGGACCAGCCAACTGATCCATCAACTCATCAATCCTTGAAAGTGGATAATTGGTCTTAATAGTAACCTTGTTCAGTTGTTGATAGTCAACATACAATCTCATGCTACCATCTTTCTTCTTGACTAGAAATACCGACACCCGCCATGATGAAACACTCGGTCGAACAAACTTCTTCTCAAATAACTTTTCTAATTTCTTCTTCAGTTCATTCAAATTTGAAGTAGACATTCTATATGGAGCCATCGACACATGACTAGTACCAGGTAATAAGTCTATGGTGAACTCAACCTCGTGCTCCGGTGGCAAATCACTAGTATCATTTGGAAACACTTCTGGCAAATCACACACCATAGGTGAATCATCAATTGAAAATTTACTTTTATCCTTCATAGAAGCTAATATCATAAACACCTTAGCACCATTCTTCAGGAACTCGTCCATTTTCTTAGCAGACACAAACAACTCGTCAATTGCATCAAATTCTCGAAATGACACCGTCTTGTCGTAACAATTGATATGAACACAGTTGAACTCTAACCAGTTCGATCCAAGGATAACATTGAGTTATCTAAATGGTAGAAAAACTAAATCCATCTCAAAATTCTTACCTAAAATAGTAAGCGGACAATTCGAACAAACCCATGAAGTGGTTACCGGACCCAATGCTGGAGTAACAACAACCATACTCCCAACCATAAAAGGCAATTTCAAACCCAACCTCTTAGCATATTCAATTGAAATAAAGGAATATGTTGCACCCGTGTCAATAATAATAATCAATGAAACATTATTAAGAAAAAATGTGCCTCGAATCAACCGGTCAATGCTAGTAGTCTCTGATCCTGACAAATCAAAGACTTTCCATCCAAACTAATCCTTCTTCGGTTTCTGAAAATTAGTAGTGTTATGGCCCTGTTCGCCGCAGTTATAAGAAGTCAGCATAACACTCTTACAATCTGCAATATGGTAACCTATTTTTCCATACTTGAAGCACCTCGGGACGTTACTCTTGCATTCATTAACATAATGGCCTAACTCGTCACACTTGAAACACTTGACAGAAGTGGTAGTCTCTTCCCCACTTGTCTTTTTCTCATATGAAGCTCTATGCTTCCCTTTGTCAGTTGGGGCACTATACGATTTTCCACGATACTTATTCCTCCATTTTTTTCTCACTAAGGCTCTTATAGTAAGCAGAATGGGCCTTGTTATCCTTATCATATATCCTACACTTATTCACCAACATAGGAAATCAACGAATCTCCTGATAACCAATAACTTATTTGATTTTAGGATGCAACCTACTTTCAAACTTGATGCACTTCGACCCCTCAGCAACTACACCATTGTAGTGTGAATAAAACTTCACAAGCTCTTCGAACTTGGCGACATATTTAACAAATGTCATACTCTCTTTCTTGAGTTTAGGGAACTAGATTTCCTTATTACTACTCACATTCTCAAGAAATTACTTCTCTAGAAAATGAACTCGAAACATAACCCAAGTAACCTTAGTACCAACAGCCTCTAGCCCTTGACGCGTGTTATCCCACCAGTCTTTGACATCTTATGACAACATGTGAGTATCGAACTGCACCTTATGAACTTCATTTCAATACATCACTCAAAAAATCTTCTCAATTTCTATGATCCATGCTTGCGCATCCTCCATATCATATTTTCCCTTAAATGTCAGTGACTTGTTTCTTTGAAATTTGTCCAACCCACATAACTCATCATTATTACCTTGATGATTTTGCTGACCTTGCAGCGCCTGAGCCACTGACTCCAAAAGCATCATCAATTGCGTAATCATTTCTTCTAGCCATTACTCTGTGCACCAACAAACATATATATGAAGAAAAAACACATTGATAGTGTACACACACATGTCGCATACTAGGGATTATTCAACACATCAAAAACTTGGCCTGATGGACTGAACTGCTCTGATACCATAATGTAACACCCTAATTCGTGACTCGACATAACTTACGATAATACGCCAAATAAACTCCATAGTTAGAGTGCTATGCGTGATCCATCAATTAAAACAATCATAAAACCGAATAATCCTTTGAAATACCTAGCGCAAATAATTATGTTTGACATCGTAATCTCATCGAATTGTAGAAGTACTCAAAATGATTAAACAACTTTGAAACAACATAAATAAAACAGGAAATAAAACAAAGAACAACATGTTCTCCCAATGTTACATATCAGAGCGACTCCACTAAGACCCAAAAGAATAAGCAACTAAGGAGGCATGAAGTTGTCCTCTACCTTAAGCAGCTACTTCTTATCCTGCTTGCCTTTCCACACGAGCACAGAAACCACAAAGAAACAAAAAGGGGTGAGAATACACTCAAAATATGTCAGCAGTGTAAAACAAAGCAAGGGTAGAATAATCATATAATCATAAGGTATACACACAATTCACAATAGTTCATTAATTACATCAAGTATTCTTAACCAAGCAATAATATTTTGAATAATCAATTACATATGCAAACATGTGTGCAATGTACTCCACAACTGACTCATTATGCATATGGTGCCATTCATGGATAACATAGGTCTATCTCGCTTTTGAATCCCCACCATAGGACTAGAGCACACCAAAATTGTTACTAAGCACCATATAGTAACACTTCACTCATTCGTCATTGGAATTAGCTACTCGCTTTTAAATCCACACCGTCAGACCAGAGCACACCAAAATTGGAATGAAGTCCATACACCATGATGCATGACTTTTAACAACATGCAATGTCACCGGAATTATCACCAAAAAGTTGCACCACATCGAATATGTATTCACACAACCATTAACCATCAAACATATTAAATTGTTTCACATCGAATATGTATTCACACAACCATCAACCATCAAACATATTAAATTGTTTCAACATGAATTCATCACTACTAATCATACGTATACAATTGGCTTACTAATACCTCACCATATGGTAGTACTACATGTTAGCTTTCTAACGCTTCAAACCACACCTCATTTGGAATCACGTAGCTCAAGTTATGGTTAAAACAACAAGTAAACCAATCAATTGTTATAACAAAACAATCAACTGCCACATAGGACCAGTCGATTGACATAGAGGACTAATCTATTTTCCTCAACTCCCTGCCTGTGTTTTTCTCAAATTTTAAAGGGACCAATAGATTGTCATAGGGGACCAATAAATTTTTCTAAAGTTTCAGCCCAATTTTTTTTTTGTTTTCAAATGGAACCAATCGATTTCTCCCTAGGATCAATCGATTGGTCACTGCAACTTTTCCAAAATTTTCATGTTTCAGCAGTTTTAATCACTTTTAAACCCCACTCAAGCATGCCCTAACATACCTAAACAAGTTATTTCAAACATCTAACTTCATACACCAATTATCCACTATTACCACATCAGATATAGCAATTAACATAAACTTTTCACCAATATGTGCATCAACAATAATTTTACCATGAGAATTATCTCATGTTCATCATCACCAATGTAACACATCCGTCATCAATCTTATGATTAGATGTTTTCACATAGAATTCATTAATTTCATAACATATACTCGGTAACAATAACATACAACCAATCCACAACAAGAATCATCAATTGTTCATAATCATAAACTAATCTTTTCAAAACACAACAATGGAGAAAGAAAACCTAGAGGAGGGTGAGAATCTCTCTCTACCTCATCATGCAATACACTCATATAAAAGCAATCCCCCGACAACGAGTTCTCAATTCAGAATTTGATTCTTCCTTCCTTAAGCCCTAAACCAGTCCTTCTCACTTTTTCTTCAACTCTTATTTTTCACGTACTGTAAACTTCTCCCAATTTTCCACTCTATTTATAAATAAAACATAATTATTCCATTTAGGTATTTCCCTTACTATCCCCAACTTATTTTTTAAATCTCCTTATTACCCTTTATTCCTCTACTAACTCATATTTCCTCTTTAATTTTAATTACTAAGTAAGTTCTAACACATAGCCACTAATTTCTACTTTTATTTTTAATATTAAATATAATTAATTAAACATACTAATATTCTAGTTATTACTAATTATTATACCAATCACACATATCCTCACCACACCCTACCAATACCATTATACCCAATAACACATATAATCACATAATTCATTTTAATTAAAACACATGATAACTAAATAAACACATAAACAATTCAATTAAATCAATTAATCGAATTTGGGTGTTATATCATGAACTTTAAAAGATTTCTCACGAGATCATCATTGAAGGTATGCCCTTAGATGAATGATTTCAAGTTGTCATTTTTACTGGCAAACTACCCCCTGGTTGGAAAGATTTTAAAAACTTATTTCTCCTTAAAGCAAAAGAATTTCCAATTGAGAGTCAGATTACTCGCCTCCTAATTGAAAAAGAATCTCAAAGAAAAGATTAGAAATATGAATTATTGGTTGTTTTAAACAACAAAAAGAAATTCGGCGTGGTTCTAAAGCCATCGGAAAAACTATTAGAGAATCAGAATCACAATGGTGTAAGCTGAATTAAGAATAGGAACCCTTATAGGGCCTCAATTTCTATGATTTCTAGGCATAAACCACATCCTCAAAAAATGATACTGGAATTTTCATCTATTTCAACTATGGAAAACCAGGTCATATTGCTAAGAAATGTAAGAGTAGGCCGAAACCTGGTGATGCCCCTAATGCACATGTTTACTTGACTAATGAGAAATTGATTGCTATGATCAATGAAATCAACATGGTTGGTAGATATGATGGTTGGTGGATAGACATTGACACGTCTCGTCATGTCTTTTATGATCGAACAATTTTCAAAACATACATGAATGATGATGATAATAAAGTGTTACCGGGAGATGCTTACACCATTAATGCTACTGGTTCTGAAGAAGTGGAGTTGAATTTCACCTTTGAAAAGATTTTAATCTTGAAGGATGTCGTGTGTTCTCCTGAGATTAGAAAGAATCTTATTTCTTGTTTTTTTTTCTTAATAAGGCAGAGTTTGTTCAGTCTATTGGAAAACTTTATACACTATCACTTATAATACACTACAACGAAAAATTCATTCTACCTCAGTTGAAAAATGGCTTTTACCTTGACTTCATATGCGAGGTAACGAAGGGCGTCATGAAAATTTTCAGTTTTAACCCTCGGTTGTTAAATAACCGAGAAAAAAGTGTACTCCACATGAGTTCGAACCTCAGCAATTGCAATTTCATATTTATCTATCGGTTATAAAAATAATTGAGATGAAATGTTATATATATATATATATATATATATATATATATATATATATATATATATATTTTCATTGGAATACATATTAATTTTAATAATTTTACATTATTTTCGTTAAAACCTGTCGCATCTCGAAAAATACGATTCCTCACGATGGTGCGGAAAAAATAGTTCAAGTAAAGTCGCCGCCAAAATTTATTTATTCCAATGGAGGAATAGGAAAACATCTATAAAATCTTTAAAAATGGAAAATGGTCGTCGCAACCATATTCGGGCTCGGGAGTCGATTACGCAAGGGGAAGGTATTAGTACCCCTCACGTCCGTTGTACTTAACGGGAACCTTTTAGTCTAATTTGCGATTTGAATGCTAGTTAATGTTTTTTTTTCTTCAAGTGAATAAAGGATTTAAAAGAGAAATAAATGGAAACCTTATAAAGGGAGAATTGAGGTTTTTTATTAGTGTGCTCACTAAGATCTCGCAATCTCGTTCCTATGTATCCTTATGGTGCAATAAGAAAATCAGAGCATTCGTAGTTCGGGGAACTACGGTTTGTTTGTGTCTTTTAATAAATAACTGTTTAAATCGAATCCTAAAGGTTAAACGTTGGCTTATTTACTATGGATGAAGGCTTAAGCACTAGTTTGTTATGCGCGTTAGAAGGGATTGAATAATGTTGTTGCTGAAAAGAGTTTTGATCACACGGGGGTGATAAGTTGAATTACTATGTTGGATGATGATGACTCGGATAGTCGAGTAAGGAAACTCGTATCCAAATAATCAAGCTTTGAGTGTGGGTTTTCTGGGAAATACTTTTGTAGAGTAATGGTAATGTCCAAATCCTCCCTCTCAATAAAACAGTACCCTATATTTATAGGGGATGAATAGGATAAATAGGAGAGAGTACCAATACGTGTGAATTTCTGTGAATCCTTTCTTTGCTCGTGTGGGGAATTTTTTTATTTGCGTGAGTTTGTTTCAAAATTGATGAGTTGGAGATATTTTGCGAATCCAAACAATGGTGAGCCTTGCATATATCCCTGATTTTGTGGGATACTTTGTGGCATGAAAAAAAGTTTGGATGTCAGGTTGTGGCTTTTTGCCTCGTGGTCCTATGATTCTATTAGGCATTATTTCCACTTTCTAATTTTTTTGTGTTTTGATGTGTAGGATGAAGGAGAATAACGATCCAAAATGCAGCGGAATTTAAAAAATTATCCTTTAGTGATCCTTACGAATGGGCATGATCAGTGATAGAATCGTTACCTCTTGTATTCTCTTAAGTACACCGTACCTTACGATGTTCTACAATTCACTTAAGCGCATCGTACCTTATGATGTTCCTTAGTTACTTTATCTCTCATCAATCCGTCCTTTTGTGTGTGACCCTGTAGTTTTTCGCGACATTGGCAATTATATTAAATCATGTATTTAACATAATAAACAGTGAGAGGTATCTAGCAACACATCACTGTTATCCAAGACACGAAAATGTCATATCATCTGACAAATCCTTTTGTGATAATACTTATATGTACAATTACCCTTTTTGTTCTTATGTCTATATTGAACACAAGACATAGACCGTGTCATCCTTGTCTAGTTCAATATTGGGCCCGTAGACATTTATACTGTTATGTGGGATGGGAAAATTCCATTTAGATCACTCATGTCCCTCAGTATGCTTCATAGAGTACCCATCAACTGTCTTTATGGTCATCCAGTTACGGACAATGTTTGATCAGCAATAAGGCACTCGACTCTACATTTAGGGTCCATAGTGGTTTCAGGTCGAAGGATGGTATATACCATTATCACCATGAGAATAACTTATGACACTTTGCATAACATTCTATATAGTATTCTCATAGCGGGTCAATCCAGTATAAATATTACTCTTAATATTCGTACCTATGTTTAAGACTTGATAACTCCTTATCCATGATCCATGAGATGTGATCATCAGTCTATATACATAATAGTCTTAATGCTTTAATGTTATCCCACTTTACAACAAAGCTCAACTACGGATACTTTAAAAATAATGTCCTTATGTTTAATGGGATCTCATGATTAAGTCACACTTGATACATTAAACGGACTAGCTATTCTAGGGACTTTATTAAACAAACATAATAACGAAAAAGCCTTTTATTATTAATAAATAATTTGATACAAGTACCAAAAGTATTGGCCTCTAAGGCTTACACCAACAATCTCCCACTAGCACTAGAGCCAATCAGGCATACCCCTAATGCCCATAGATCTAGTATGACCATCATGCTTCGGTTGCGCAAGAGGCTTTGTTAGTGGGTCAGCAATATTGTCAAGTGTAGGTACTCTGCATATTTTCACATCTCCTCTATCTATTATCTTTCGAATGAGGTGATAACGCCTAAGTATGTGTTTGGATCGTTTGTGAGATCTAGGCTCCTTAGCTTGTACGATAGCACCATCGTTATCACAATAGAGATCAATGGGATCTACAATGCTATGAACTATGCCAAGTTCAGTAATGAACTTTTTGATCCAAACATCTTCCTTTTCTGCACTTGAGGCAACAATATACTCGGCATCGGTTGTAGAATCAGCAACTATGTCTTGCTTTGAACTTTTCCAGCTCACAACACCATCGTTTAAGCAAAACACATAACCAGATTCGATCTAAAGTCATCCTTATATGTCTGGAATCTAGCACCGGTGTATCCAATTACATCAAGCTCTTCCTGACCTCCATATATCAAGAATGAGTCCTTAGTCCTTCTCAAATACTTAAGGATATTCTTGACAGCTACCTAATGAGCATCACCGGATCAGATTGGTACCTTCTCGTTGCACTTAAAGCATACGAGATATCTGGTCGAGTAAATAACATGGCATACATGATAGATCCTATTGCAGATGCATCTGGAATCTTATTCATGTGATCCCTTTCTTCCTTAGTTGAAGGGGATTGTGTTTTTGATAGACACAAGCCATGTTGCATAGGTATGAATCCTTTCTTGGAATCGTGCATATTAAAGCGTCTTAACACTTTGTCATTGTATGTACTCTGACTTAGGCCAAGTAGTTTTTATGATCTATCTCTATAGATCCTCATTCATAATATATAGGCTGCTTCACCTAGGTCCTTCATAGAAAAGAATTTCCCCAACCAAGACTTTACTTGTTGTAGGGTAGGGACATCGTTTCCAATGAGTAATATGTCATCTACATATAATACCAGGAAGACGATCATGGTCCCACTAACCTTCTTGTAGACACAAGGCTCATCTTCATTATTGATGAATCCAAATTGTTTTACTGTTTCATCAAAACGAAGATTCCAGCTTCTGGAAGCTTGCTTCAATCCATAGATTGATCTTTGTAACTTACATATCATTTTGGCTTCTTTTGGTATGTTGAATCCTTCAGGCTATGTCATGTACACATCCTCAAGAAGATTCCCATTAAGGAAAGCAGTTTTGACATCCATCTTCCATATTTCATAATCATGATATGCAGCGATAACAAGTAAAATCCAAACAGATTTAAGCATTGCAACTGGTGAAAAAGTTTCATCATAGTCAACCCTATGAATTTGTTTATATCCTTTTACAACCAGTCTTGCCTTATAGGTATGTACCTTACCATCCATGTCAGTCTTCTTTTTGAAGACCCACTTGCATCCTATAGGGTTAAATTCTACACGAGGCTCTACCAAGGTCCAAACATGGTTTGTGTACATGGAATCTATTTCAGATTTCATGGCTTCTAGCCACTTCTCAGACTTAGGACCAGTTATAGCCTCTTGGTAGGTCACAAGCTCATCTTGATACATGAGTAATACATCACCTTGATCAGTTATGAGATATCCATATCTCTCAGGTAGGTGACGTATCCTTCTTAACCTATGCTGGTCTTGTTCTACTTGAGCAGGTTGCTCTTCCACAACTACTTATGTTTCCTGCTCTAATTCCTCCGTAGGTGTATAAATGCTTTGTGATTCTTGAATTTCTTCAAGCTCTACTTTCCTCCCACTGATTCCTTTGGAAATAAAATCCCTTTCTAGGAAAACTCCAATTCGAGCGACAAACACTTTGCCCTCAGAAGGATTATAAAAGTAATACCCTCTTGTTTCTTTAGGATACCCCACAAATAAGCATTTGTCAGATTTGGGCTCAAGCTTAGTTGAAATTTATCGTTTCACATAAACTTCTCAACCCAAAATCTTCATGTAAGACATATGTGGTTTCTTACCACTCCATATCTCATATGGTGTCTTCTCAACCTTTTTGGATGGAACACTGTTAAGTGTGTAAGCTGTTGTCAATAGTGCATGTCCCCAAAAGGAGTTTGGAAGATCGGTGTGACTCATCATGGATCGGACCATGTCTAACAAGGTTCGATTTCTTCTCTCATATACACCGTTCCATTGAGGTGTTCCAGGAGGAGTAAGTTGGGATAGGATCCCACACTCTTTCAGATAGTCATCAAACTCTAGGCTTAAATACTCACCACCTCGATCTGATCGAAGAGTTTTAATATTCTTACCTATTTGGTTTTGTACTTCATTCTTGAATTCCTTGAACTTTTCAAAGGACTCTGATTTGTGTTTCATTAAATACATATAACAATATCTACTGAAATCATCAGTAAATGTGATGAAGTACTGAAAACCTCCTCTGGCTAGTATGTTCAGTGGTCCACATACATCAGTATGTATGAGGGACAAAAGATCATTAGCTATTTCACCTTTTCCTGTGAATGGAGACTTTGTCATATTTCCAATTAAACAAGATCTGCATGTCTCATATGATCCATAATCAAAAGAGTCCAAGAGTCCATCTTTATGGATTTTGGAAATGCGTTTCTCATTTATGTGGCCTAATCGACAATGCCAAAGGTAAGTTGGATTTAACTCATTAGGTTTCATCCTTTTAGTATTGATGTTATAAATAAGCATTTCAAGATCAAGTACATATAGTCCATTGTTCATTTGTACAGTAGCATAGAATATATCATTCAAATAAATGGAGCAACAATTGTTCTTTATTATAAATGAAAAACCAAACTTGTCTAAACAAGAAACGAAAATAATATTCCTGCTAATTGCAGGTACATAATAACAGTTCTCTAACTGAATTATTAAACCAATAGGTAAAGTCAATACATAAGTTCCTACGGCTAAAGCAACAACATTTACTCCATTGCCAACTCGTAAGTCAAGTTCACCTTTGTCGCAACCTGAAAAATGGAATGCGAAAAAACCAACCAGCGAAGAAAGGCAGGAGAGTCGCCACCGTGCGTTATTTATCCCAAACGAGGGAAAGGAAACGCTCGAAGTAAACCTGGAAAAAGGAAAGGACAAGACGGGGTCTCGCAACCAAATCTTGGGTTCGGGAGTCGATTATGCGAAGGGAAGGTATTAGCACCCCTACACATCCGTAGTACTCTACGGGATCCACTTTTGTAGATCTTGTCTAAAGGGTGTGGGTTTATCTAATGTGTTATTTACTAAAAAAAAGGGGTCAAAAGAAAATGACTCGCACAGATGTCGCATCCACTGCATACGTATCTCATATGAATATGAGAATCAGAGTCTTCGTAGCTCGGCTACCTGGGGGTTAAGGGTAATTGTGCTCGCTAAGACATCGCGTCTTATGCCTACGTATCTCATCTGGAATGAGAATCAGAGCAAGCCGTAGTTCGGCTAACTACGGGGTTATGGATTGGGTTTTGGACGAACGACGTTACTACGCAATCTACCGGATGCTCGACCTTTGGAGACTTACTTGCCTGTAGTAGAAGGAGTTAACGTGTTCTTAGGAGAAGAAAAATCAATGAGTTGGTAGGGTTAGGGATGCTCATGCAAAAAGGCAGTTCTTGACGAAGGAACCGCGCTACCTGTGGGGATACGAACACATACAAAACAAACATGTATAAAGTAAACGTGCCAACAAGGCAATCAGAATAAATCTCCCAAATGGTATCTGTCATACCCCAATTTTGTCCGGCCATTTTGATTTAATCCATGAGATTTCTTTGTTTCAAAAGTCCCATATTTAGAATTTGCATTTTTTAGAAAAAATAGAATTGTGTTTTTTTAATTAAAAGTCTCATGTTTAGATTTTTTGTATTTAAAATAGAATTGTTTTGTTTTTAAATTAAAAAGTTCCATATTTATATTTTTATATTTAAAATAGAATTGTGTTGTTTTTTTTAAAAGTCCCACATTTAGATTTTTGTGCTTAAATTAGAATTGTGTTTTTTTTTAAAAAGTCCCACATTTAGATTTTTGTGCTTAAATTAGAATTGTGTTTTTTTTAAAAGTCCCACATTTAGATTTTTGTGCTTAAATTAGAATTGTTTTTTTTTTAAATTAAATTACTATACTTAGTAATTATGTTGTTCTTTAGATTAATTCATTATACTTAAATTAGAAATTTGTTTTTTAATTAAGTCATTATACTTAAATTAGAAATTTGTTTTTAAATTAAGTCATTATACTTAAATTATAAATTTGTTTTTAAATTAAGTCATTATACTTAAATTAGAAATTTGTTTTTAAATTGAGTCATTATACTTAAATTAGAAATTTGTTTTTAAATTGAGTCATTATACTTAAATTAGAAATTTGTTTTTAAAATTGAGTCATTATACTTAAATTAGAAATTTGTTTTTAATTGAGTCATTATATTAAAATTAAGTCATTATACTTAAATTATAAATTTGTTTTTAAATTAAATCATTATACTTAAATTAGAAATTTGTTTTTAAATTAAATCATTATACTTAAATTAGAAATTTGTTTTTAAAATTAAGTCATTATACTTAAATTAGAAATTTATTTTTAGATTAATTCATTATACTTAAGTTAGAAATTTGTTGTTTTTAAAAGTTGAAATTGATTAGCATAAATAAATATTGAGTTAAATTTTGAAAGATTAAAAGGTTGAATACATAATTATTAATGGTTATTAGACTTTTAATTCAATAAGTTACATAATCCAAGCACACATTTGTCTTAAAAAAAACCAATGTAATTACAGTGAAATTTGCTACAAATGGGAATAAATCCTAAAGACCAAAGTCAGGTAATCAAATTGCAATCTCTTTGAACTTGGGGCGCGCCTCCAACCTTGTTGTATTACAGCCCACAAACTATCCATCAAAGTCACTTTATTCCTGTAACTTCCTGTAACCTGCAAAGAGAAAAAATAGTTTAAATAAAAAGCACTTTTCAGAAGCGCTTAAGAAACTGAAAAACAACAAAATAAACTACTTGGCTCAAAGCTTTACCCAACAGGTTAACATGAATACTCAAAAAAGCATTTTGACAATAGCTTAAAACACTAACAAATTATCAAAAATAGAATCCCAGATAATCCGGAGAAAAAAGTGTACAACAGGAAGGAGTTTTTAAGACTTAAAAAACTCTTCATAAAGGGATTTAGAAGTTAACAAGAAGGACAGAACAATTTTTCAAAAATACCCTAAACAAGAACACAACAAAAAACACACAGCAAGAACAGACAACAGAGATTTAAAAAAAAAAAACCCTAAGAACACGACAGCAAACGCACATAAATACAGCAAGAGATTATTTTCTCGAAAAAAACCCAAAAGCACTTAACAGAGAAGAAGGAGAAAAGTTCAGAAAGGTGATAAAGATACATACCTCGCCTTGCCGAAATATTAACGTTGGACTAGCTCCGATTTGGTATTTAAAACTCTCCTTTGCATGTTCTGATATTATCGTCATATTTGCATTGCCTCCTAGAACGTGACCCCCATGATTATTGCATGAAGATGTTGTTGTATTTGGTTTGGTTTGGATTTGAAGATTTGGAGTCTTTTTTCTTGATTTTCTGATTTTGGGATCTTGTTTGTTGTTGTTCTCGGTTTTCTTGGAAATTTCACTGTGAGATTTAAGTTTGTGGTTTTCCTTTGTGTTTGGGTAAGGTATGACGTTGGTTTGAGTTCTGGATACTCATGGCGGCATCACCGTGACAGTTCGTAAGGGCCACCGTTAAACTCGTGTCGTCCGCCATGACCGGACTTTGCTTTCCCTAGCCTTGGATGTCCTAGTTTTTGTTGTTCATAGGTCGAGAGGGTGGGGGTAAACTGAACGAAGAAGAGAGAAGAGTTTTAGGGTTTACAGAGTGTTGTGAGCGGCTGGGAAATTGAAGAGAGAGAAAGGCTATATCAAAAATAACGCTTCTTTTTTCTTTCTTTTTTTTCTTTCGTTTTAAGTTAACCTAAGAGGGTTTGTTTCGGGCCTTCCAAATTTGGCCCATTAATCCCTATCAACACCCCCCATACAATTGGGTTGTCCCTTTTAGGCCCATGCTGATTGTTTTAGAATTTAATTAGATAATTTTTTATTTAGAAATAATTGTAGATTAATTATAATTATAAGGTGATTTGGAATTATTTTAGATTTTTTAATATAATTTAGAGTGATTTTAGAATTTAATCTTTGAAAATATTTTAGAATTTAATTAGATTTCTTTCTTTTAGAAATAATTGTAGATTAATTAGAATTATAAGGTGATTTAGTATGATTTTAGAATTTTAATTTAATTTAGAATGATTTTAGAATTTAATCTTTATTAATATTTTAAAATTAATATTTTGGATAATAGTTTAGAATTGAGATTTTCGATTGTTTAATATTGTTTTGAGTTTTAATTTAATGATACTTTTGTTCACTACGCCAAATAAGGGAAAAGAGGGCGCTTATTTTGGCCTATAACAGCGCTTTTAAGCGCCCTCTAATCTGGCGCTGGCATAGGTAAAGACAGCGCTTTGTTTTCCTGGAGAAAGCGCTGTCTAAAGGCCCACATTATAGTGCGCTTTATGAAAAAAGCGCCCTCTGGAGTGGTCCATAAAGGGACACCTTAGAGGGCGCTTTCTGGAGAAAGCGCCCTCTAAAGTTGTCAATGTAAAGTGTTTAGAGGGCGCTTTCTGGAAAAAGCGCCCTCTAAAGTTGTCAATGTAAAGTGTTTAGAGGGCGCTTATTTTTTTAAAATAACTAACACTTTAGAGGGCGCTTTCTGCAGAAAGCGCCCTCTAAAGTTGTCAATGTAAAGTGTTTAGAGGGCGCTTTCTGGACAAAGCGCCCTCTAAAGTTCTCAATGTAAAGTGTTTAGAGGGCGCTTCCTACAGAAAGCGCCCTCTAAAGTGTTAGTTATTTTAAAAAAATTTGTTTGAAAAACAGTGGATATTTAATTGGTAACCTGTTCGCATGCTGCAAAAGTGTAAAATTCATATTGATTTCATCCTTTAATCCAATGTTATACACCATTAATCCATTGATATATACAACATGAATCCATTTATATACAACATTAATCCTCCATATATACAACATTAATATATGATTCTTTGATCAACAATATACAACAACATATTCATGATTTAGTAAAAGTACAACAACAATATACAACATATATACAACAACAGCATACAACAACAACATTCCATACATATATGTACAACAATATACAACCTAGCTATATGATTCTTTGATCAACAATGAATTGACACAATTCATCCTTCATTTCATCCAAATGAGCTCTTGAGTAAGATTTGTATTCCTCAAAGTACTACAATTAAGAGAATAAAACATATTCATGATTTAGTAACAAATTAGATTAGTTATCCGATAATATTAAAATAAACCCTAAGTTATTATTCCATACCATTTTTGGGATGTCTATACGATTCAATGCAATGATATCTCTCATAAATCTCAATACAAAAAATCCACAATCGACCGAATTATTTTGCTGAGGACACTACACAGAAAAACAAACAATATATATAGTTAATTTCTTACAAACACTATTATAAGCAAAAAAACAAACACTATTATAAGCAAAAATAAGATACTTAATATATACCTGAACTCTGACCCAGGTAATGTCCTTCCTAATGCTGTAATTCTTTTTCGATCTAAATTTTAGTATTGCTCTAACAAAATAAAAACGTATATTGAGATCAATCTGACAGACATAATTAAATATAGAAATACACACGAATATTTAGGGGAATTTCACTTACGTGTCAACCGTCTTCTTCAAACCCGGATATTTACTCCAATCACCCGATAACGAATCGAGATAATACACTATTAGTCTCGAAAGATCCATAGCAACCAACACCCAGTGGCCACTGTAAAATAAAACAAAAATTTAGATGAATGAAAATTTTCTACGTAAAAGATATACATAGATTAGAATGAAATTATTAGAAAGAAAATCTAACCCGTTGCCAGAATTAAACGGTAAAAAATACAAACTGCGTGTAGTATTATCGCCGGCCGCCATGAATCTATCGACTAGATCATTCTTTACGGATGTTGGATTTTTCGATATTAACGTTGCGTTGACACGGGAAGCAGCAATAAAATTGAAACGGTTACACAATTCAGTTCCCCGCATCAATTTGTCATACATATACCTTAAATAGAAACATAATAAATATTAGACTACTCATTGAAATGTGTAAATAAATTGTTCAACTAAGTAAATTATAGATTGATCGGAGTACCATATGTATGTATGAATGATAGCGATGCCCAATTCGTCGTGCTCAAAAAGTTGTTGCATGTCCTCCTTTCCAATTATTTCGAAATGAGCTTTTCCGAAAACACCTTCATCAAAATCTATACTACGAATGGACCCGTCCATAATATCGGACTCTTCCACCATTTTCTCAAGACGCATCATAATTTGAGATTTTGTCCCGGCCGTCGTTGGAATATCCTTCGTTGGAATATCCTTCGTTGGAATATCCTTCGTTGGAATATCCTTACCATCGCTTTTCAACTTTCGACCGGGAACCTAAAAATTCATATAAAATAAATCATTACTTTTTGTGATGCAAAAGAATCGTTGTGTATATAATTCAATGGGTATATATATTTGTACCTCTTTTTGAGATGCAACCGACTCGATGCGTCTTGAAATCCCTTTACCAGCTTTAGGGGTGGGTCTTGTAGGAGTCTAACATTACCATGTAATAAGGATTGATTAAATATCATAATTGTAGCTGAATTGAAATGTGAATTCTAAATATTCATAATCATTTAGAACATATATACCTCGGCATCAGGGAAAATTAGATCTGACGGCCAACCAACAAAGGATCCGACTGCATCTCGCATCAACGTTGTCTCTGAAACAACGTCGGGTAATGGTAGACGGGCGTCCGTATCTAATACGAGGTCAACCGAAACTTTCATAAATCCCACCGGGAGGGGATTATGGTGAAGTAATTCACCCGAAGTATTGTGCACTTTTCCCTTGCCAACCATGCGATAAGTTGGTGACGATAGATACAGCTGACAAGGTGAAATGCCCTAAACCAATAATAAATGTTATTGTTAACTTGTATATGTGTCAAGTAAAAAAGTGCTATTTTAATTTCATAATAACATATATAATTACCTCGGGAAATTTCGGTTGATGATTGATACTAGCTCGGTCACTAGTATCTTTTGCCTCGGAAGCGCACCTTTCCTCTCTATACCTTGCATTCTCGTTTTGCAGTTGGAGTACTTGTGCCCTTAACTCCGCCAAGGTCTCCATCACCTCTTTGTTGGTAGGATTTTTTGTTTTTGTTTTTTTATAAAATGACGACGGAGTCACACCAAAACCCTTACCCCTCACACGACCGGAATACTCAGGAACATTTAGTACTCGACTAAGTACGCTCCTGCAATCCTGGACCTCGGTTGAAGGGGTTTGGGATAAAGTCTCCTGAAATATTATTAGAGGAGATTAAAAATGAATTATATGTCTAACAAAATTTTCGATATAATTAAAGAAATAATGTTACATATACTTACACATTCGTCATAAACATTTTGGACCGCTTCAACGACAGCCCCATCCATCCCAACCCGAGCAGCCTTCCATAATACGTGGTCCGGAAGAGATGTTGCGTCACTTTTCTCCTCGGCTAGCTACACATTGAATTAGATTATAAGATCATCAATTATAACATATTGTGACAATGTATAAGCTCATAGCATTTGAATATACTCACAATTCTTTGTTGTAACCGTGCATAACCCGTACGCCCTTTTTTGTACGGATACGCGGGTTTTGATGCCCTTTTCCTATTTATGTCGCTTATTTCCTGGATAAAAAAGTTTAAGGCATATTAGAACCAAGTAACTTAACAATTGTATAATACCATAATTAATAGACATTACATGGAATTTTTCGTTTCTTCGTTTGGCGACAAAGTTATCCCATTCATCGGCTGAAATAATCTCGGCATACTTCATTGGCCGTTCTCCTTCAACAAATTTTCCTTCCTCATCCTTGAGAAATTTGTTGCACAAAAAGGATCGAAATCCTCGGAGTCTTTTTCCGGCCAATTGAATACAATATTTTTGCCGGCTTTCATCGATGTGAAAGGATCTCTAAAAAACATACAAATGGAGTGTGTTATTATAAAGTAATATTATAACAATATATGGTTAACAAATAGTCAACAAAAAAAACATATAACAATATATGGTAAGTACCTGTATCTCCGACCATATTTTTTCCTTGCCAACCTTCAAGTCCGGACTTCTCCAATTATCACATGTAATCGGAATATGTTGGCGAACAAGGAAACCAATGTAACTTGCCAACATTGAACCGTTAGGCTCAATTAGTTGGTCTTCAGCACTCCAATGTACTTCAAATTTTACACCCTTGTCTCTTGCACGAATGATTGACTTCATAACAGTCAATCCTCGTTTGATTTCTTTTTCAACATTATTACGTGATTCATTCGCGGCATGGGTATCGTCTTGGTTAGCCATTTTATCTGTAATATAGAAATGATTCAATAAGACCCAAGTAAGACAATGATTCAATACGTGAACACATTTACTGCATGCACAAACTTACTGCATACACATTTACTCACACACACCTACTGCATGCAAAAGACCAATGCAAACTTATGGTGTTTGGAACATGAACAAACTTGCATCCATAATCATCAAACTTCCAAGCACAAGCTCAAACACACTTCAAATATATCAGTTTTCAATCAGAAATAAAAAACTCAGTTTGCCCTAAACAACATTAATCAACATAATGCACAAAATGAAAAACTAAGTTTAGAAAATGCCCTAATCAAACACATGAAGAAAGTGAACGGTAACGATGGAGAAGAGAAATACCTTAAAGGTGACGGTAACGATGGAGAAGAAAGTGAACAGTGACGGTGGAAGAGGTTAACGCAGTGAACGTGAACGGTGAGGGAGGGAGAACGAACGGCGACGATGACGGTGAGGGAGGGAGAACGAACGGAGGACGAGAGTAATCGCAGTAGAGAGTAATCGCAGTTGAGAGAAAACCCAGTTACGTAAACGAAATAGCTTATAGAGAGGGAAAATAAAGAGACATGCAATATATGTTATAATTTTAATGTTTACTAAAGGGGACCTTAGAGGGCGCTTTTTTTTAAAAAAGCGCCCTCTAAAGGGGGCCTAAGAGGGCGCTTCTGAAAGCGCTCTCTAAGGCTTTCCAAAAGCGCCTTCTAAACTGGAAATGTACATGGACTTAGAGAGCGCTTTTTCAAAAGCGCCCTCTAAGGGTAACCTTAGAGGGCGCTTTCACAAAAGCGCCCTCTATTGTTGTCCCTCCATTTTTTTTTTGGCTTCACTTTAGAGGGCGCTTAGTTACAAAAGCGCCCTCTAAAGGGGGCCTAAGAGGGCGCTTCTAAAAGCGCTCTCTAAGGCTTTCCAAAAAGCGCCTTATAAACTGGAAATGTACATGGACATAGAGAGCGCTTTTTTAGAAGCGCCTCTAAGGTTACCCTTAGAGGACGCTTTCAATAAAGCGTCCTCTATTGGTGTCCCTCCATTTCCTCATTATTTTTTCGCTTCACTTTAGAGTGCGCTTTGTTACAAAAGCGCCCTCTAAAGTGCGCTGTCTATTCCAATAGTATGCTCCTTATTTTTTCTCTTTACTTTAGAGTGCGCTTTTGTAATAAAGCGCCCTCTAAGGGGCGCTGTCTATTCCAGTTTTTGGCGTAGTGGTTAATTGTTTTAACTTTAGTTATTTGTTTTAGATTTAACATTTTATTACAATTCTCTTGTTATTTCATGTTGATTTCAACTAACACCTAACATTTAACGATTAACTCTAATTTTTTTAATTTCCGCAATTAACATCTAATTTTTTTAAATCCCGCTTCTAATATTTATTTATTTTTGTGTATTTACTTTACTTCGCTTTATGCTATATCATTGTACATTCTTCATCTCATCTTAAAATGAACCTAAAAATAATAAAGACTTAAAAATACAAAAAGATTATAATTCCCATGCCATCAATTCAAACCAATTTTTAAAACAAATAGAACTTCTCGATTCAAAGTCGAGCCCATTTTAAATGCCTTTGTAAGTCGGTCGCTTGAAAAAGCATCGCCATCAACCTCACATGGCTTACTCTTGGGCCTTCTTACAATGAGATCTATTCGATTTTAATTAATTCAATTCATTCATAAGAACACAAATTTTAAAACATCGATCCGACATCGAAAGTTAAATTAAAATACTTAATCACATTTAAAACAACACTTCATTTGAAAATGAAAAGGGGGATGGTTTTGAGTTTTCAACTCCTCTCCTCGATTATTTGAATACGAGTTTTCTTACTCGGTTAGTCAAATGGTCGTCATTTCTAATCCATTTAAGCACAAACAAATCAAATCCTTTTATAACAAGAAACTAAAAGGGAGATAACTTTGAGTCTTCAATTTTTTCTCCACGACTATTTGAATACAAGTTCTCTTACTTGGTTATTCAAATAATTGTCGTTCCTCTACAAACTTCTAAACCCGATTAAATCAAATTATTTTCATAATAAGCTAAATGAAAAAGGAGATGACTTTGAGTCTTCAACTTCTCTCCTCATTTGTTTGAATACGAGTTTTCTTACTCGGTCAGTCAAACAATTGTCATTTTTCCACCAACTTACAACTTAATCAAATCATTTTCACAACGAACTATACGAAAAGGTAGATGGTTTTGAGCTTTCAACTCCTCTTCTCAAATGCTTGGATATGAGTTGTCTTACTCAGTTATTCAAGTACTTGTCGTTCATTTTAAAAATACATCCACCATATACAACCTTATTTTCATAATCACTCAGATGAAAAAGAAAGTGGTCTAGAGTTTTCTATTCCCTTTCCCGATTATTGGGATACGAGTTGTCTTATTCGATTATCCGAGTATTCGTCATCCTTTCAAAACACCTTAATTATTATCCAATCCTTTCTATAATTAAGTATGAAAAAGAAGGTGGTCTAGAGTCTTCTATTCCCTTTCCCGACTGTTAGGATATGAGTTATCTTACTCGAATATCCGAGTAATCGTCATCCAACCAAAAACATCTCAACCAAACAAAATATCCAACATATTAATCCAACTTATCACCCTCGTGTGATCAAAACTCTTTTCAAAAGAATACTATTTAATCCTTTCTGATGCGCACAACAAACTAATGCTTAAGCCTCCGCCGAGAGTAGACAAACCAATGTTTAGCCTTTAGGATGCGATCTAAACAGTTGTTCATTAAAAAACACCAACTAACCATAGTTTCCCAAACTACGAATGCTCTGATTTCCTTATTGCACCTTAAGGATATGTAGGCAGGAGATTGTTGTATCTTCGCGAGCACACTAATAAAAAACCTCCCCTTTCTCCTTTCTAAGGTTCTCATCCATTTCTATTTTCAATATTTTATAACCCAAAGATAACAAACAAACATAAATTAACACTCGAAACGCAAATTAGAACTAAAAGGTTCCCGTTGAGTACAACGGACGTAAGGGTTGCTAATACCTTCCCCTTACGTAATCCACTCCCGAACCCGAATATGGTTGCGATTACCATTATTCCATTTCCTAAAGGTTTTATCGATATTTTCCTATTCCTTCATTGGGATAAATAAAGTTCGGTGGCGACTCTGTTCGAACATAATTTTTTTCGCGACCATCGCGTGGAATCGCATTTTTCGAGATGCGACAGTATCCCACAAGTAAAGTGGAATATCCAGCGAGCTATCTCTGCAAAAGTCATGTGAGCCTTCACAAAAACTCAACAAAAGGGTTAGTGAAACACGATAAGCATTCAAGGCATTCAAGGCATTATTTATACATTCATACATAATTATGAACTCGTGGGGAAAAACCTAATGAAATTCATCTATCATACCTCAAACATTCAGAGTATTCAACTTCAAAGCACAAAGGTAATGGGAATAAGGGCAAACCTGATTAGAGAGATCGGTTGAAATCAAATGGCACGGCTGGATTTGCAAACCAATGTTAGGGTTTGCTTGAGCTGAAAGTGTGTGAGTCAGAATGAACCTTTCAGAGTTGCCTGGAGGTTGCTGCAGATTAATTCTCACTCTCTCTGTCTAGGTTTCTCTCCAGGTTTTGTCCAGGGTTTTGTTCCAAGGAAACCTCAGAGTATTTTTGCTTCTCTTCCTTTTTCTGTCTGTTCTCCCTCTTTTATAACCTGATTTTCATGGCATTGTGGGCTCAAATGAGAGAGGTCCAAGTCCAAGATTTTTCTATTATATTTTATTTTTTTATTTATTTAATTAAATTTTTTAATTTTTTTTCGTTTTTTTTTCTCGTTTTTTTCCCGTTTTTTTTTCATTTTTTTTTAAAAATTTTTTTTGTAAAAAAAATACAGTTTCTTGGATCTGATTCTGATTGACATGATGAAATGCAATATGAAATGTTAAATGACCTAAAAATGAATGCATGAATGAGGAGGGCAAATTTTGGGGTGTTACAACTGCCCATATTCGATCATCAGCTAACTCGAGTAGGGTGTAAGCGAACAGCTTATCAAACAAACAGGGTGAGCTGTGATTGAATACCAGAGACAGACCGAAAATTTGCGCTCTGGGAACACCACAAAAATGTTGAAATACACCGCGCTGTTTATTTCTCTTCCGATCCTCTGGCTGAATCTGAATCAGTCTTCTAACTTAATCTGGAGTTTCGATCCTCTGGCTGAATCTATACTCAATTTAGTCCTCTGGTTGGATGTTAATTTTGATCCTCGGGCTGGATACGGTTTCAATCTTCTGGCTAGATCTTCTTCGATCTTCTGGCTAGATCTTCTTCGATCTTCTGGCTAGATATCCTTTGTTTCGATTCTCTGGCTGAATCTATTTCCTTTGATTCTCTGGCTGAATCTACTTCGATCTTCTGGCTAGATCTGAATCGTTTTGATTCTCTGGCTGAATCTATTTCCGGTCTTCGGGCTATACCTGACTTCGATCTTCTGGCTAGATCTTCTTCGATCTTCTTGCTAGATTTGAATTGTTTCGATTCTCTGGCTGAATCTATTTCGATCTTCTGGATAGATCTGAATTGTTTCGATTCTCTGGCTGAATCTATTTTCTTTGATTCTCTGGCTGAATCTATCTATTTTTCGGTCTTCGGGCTAGACCTGACTTTGATCTTCTGGCTAGATCTGGATTGTTTTGATGATAAATTCCCATCATCAGGATCTCACATCTGGGGCATGCGCTGGTTGACCCTCTTTCGAAATCTACAGTCTTCATGTTAGATATGCAGCTTCGAGAATATCCCACTTTTGGGCTTCGTACATATTCTTTAGGCTAGAACATGTTATAACGACTCTTCGATTAGACTTTGTTTTTTTAATGCGATCCGCGGGCTGGATCCTCTTGTAGGTTGATTTTCTGTTGAGCTGTCAATCTATTCCTCCAGCTGGCTTGCTGGGGGAAATAACGCTCGTAGTCGACTCTCTAGTTGAATCTTCGAAATGACCCTCAGGCTGGATCTCTGGAAAACGATTCTCAGGCTGAATCTTCGAAATGACCTTCATGCTGGGTCACGCACACACTTGATCCTCTGTCCGAATCTCATGACTTTGGTTGTAAAGTAATTTTTCAGTCTGCTTTGAAGAACCTGTTTATCAGCTTATGTGTATGTTTGATATGCATGCAAATGCAAATGTTATGCATGGTGCAAAAGAAAAAAGAAATTTGCTTGGGGAAGCAACTCTGGCAGGGAGCGGATCGCTGTATCAATCTTTGAATGCTCTGTGGGGAACGATCCGTATACCGGGACCGGGGAGCCACCGAAAATAAATCGGCCTTTTTTGAAAAGTGGACCTTGCTGGGGAAGTATCAATTATGGAAACTTTGCTTGGCGAGGCTCTGCGAGGAGAGTCTGTGAGGAAAGCACTTCCTGGGGAAATGTCGTAGGAGTTGACCTTTGCTGGGGATATGAACTTGCTAATCGTCCTCAGGCTGGGGATTTAAACAAATCTGTTAAAAAAGATAATCTGCTGAGGACGAGATGAACACTGGGAACACCACCCTCTTGTCTGTTGGGTATGCGACTACTCCGCTGTTGCTGGGAAGATACAGTCTGGATACTGTCAACTCTACTGGGGAACCTGCTCTGCAGAGGAGAGGCTTTGTCAACCGCTTGGGGGTGAGGATTCATGACTTGACATCCGGTTCCTGTGACCTGTAACCAAAAAATACACGTATGCCCCGGGAATTACTCGGTTTGAATTCACCGTCCGGGATTAAGCACATTCAAAGCAATTTTGACTGTTTTCCTGCGCAAGTCATCTGCAAAAGCCACCATTACATTCAGATGCAATATGTTTCCTCAAGAATTTAGACATCTTTTGCAAACAAACTGATAAATGAAAAGTAAAGAGGCTTTTTAACTGAATTATTCGACTTTTGTTGGTTGAAAAAGTTGTGCCAGGAATAGGCGAATACATCAGGAAGCTGATCCCTGGAAAGAGGCGATCGCTATAAATTGAACAAGAGAAACTATCCTAATGGCAATGTGGAAACGAGGTTCCACCGAGTTTCGACTCTGCTATGGCTCGTATGTCCTCAAGACGCTCTGCTCATCTTGCTTTCTGAAGTGGATGATTAGTCGATCTTTTACCTTCGAAGATTGCCGGATTGAATGAAACGGTGATATAACACGGATGAACTCAGATCGTAGTTATTCGCTTATTCCCTAACTTTTGCGTGGACCGCCCTTTTGGGTTTTCAATCCACCGGGATACTTTTTTTGCCTGAGCCTCCCTTTCGGGTTTTCGACTCACCGGGTGTACATTTTTTTGATTTTTATATCCCTAATTTTTGCCCGAACCTCTTCATTCTTTTTTTTGGTTCGTCGGGATGCCCCTTTTTTGCTTGGACTATTCTTTTTACTGTCCAGCGGGTCTATTTTATGCGAAGTATTTTTTTAACTACGTCTGAGTTGACAGGGGACGGGAAGTCTTCGCCATCCATGGTTGTTAGCATCAGAGCTCCGCCAGAGAAAACTCTTTTAACCACGTATGGACCCTCGTTGTTCGGTGTCCATTTGCCCCTGTGATCTGTGTTGGGAGGAAGAATTCTTTTGAGTACCAATTCACCGACTCGATACTTCTGAGGGCGCACTTTCTGATCAAACGCTCTCTTCGTCCGTCTCTGATATAGCTGGCCATGGCATATAGCTGCTAGTCTATTTTCCTTAACTAGGCTTAGTTGATTGTATCGAGAACGGACCCATTCTGCTTCGTCCGGCTTCATTGTTGGTGCAGGGAAAAGTTATTCTAGCACAAAATGGCATATGAACCCCCTCCCGTGTGATCAACATTGCACCAACTCCGCGACCATTAACGTTGACCGCCCCATCAAACATCATAATCCATTTGGATTCAGGGTCAGGCCCCTCCTCCGGGAGTGGTTCCTCGCAATCTTTCGATTTGAGAAACATGATGTCCTCATCAGGAAAGTCGAACCTCATAGGTTGGTAATCATCAATCGGTTGCGCGGCAAGATAGTCTGACAAGACACTTCCTTTGATGGCTTTTTGTGAAGTGTATTGGATGTCATGTTCTGTCAGCATCATTTGCCACCTAGCAACCCTGCTGGCTTTTCAAAAATATACTTGACTTGATCCATCTTTGATATCAATAGAGTCGTGTGAGTCAACATATACTGTCTTAGTCGGCGAGCAGTCCATGCCAAAGTGCGGCAAGTTTTCTCGAGCAGTGAGTATCTTTGTTCACAGTCAGTAAACTTTTTGCTAAGGTAGTATATTGCATGCTCTTTTCGACCTGACTCGTCATGCTGACCGAGCATACAACCCATTGACCTTTCCAACACAGTCAAGTACATGATCAACGGTCTTTTCCTCTCGGCCTATAGACTGGCCCCGATCTTGATCTCTTTCTTGTCGTCTTCGGTACCAATGTTGATGGTCTCAACCACCTCCTGATAAGGTGTGATAGCTCGGTCCTCCTGTTTCAACAACCTGGCTAACTCCTCAGGCAATTCACAATCTTCCTCAACCCCTTCTTCGGCTTGATAGATAGGATTGTCGAAGTCATACTTGGCCATAGCAGTGTCGTTAGCAGTGAGATCCGGGTGATCAGTTTTACGAGGTGTTTTTTGGAAAGAAAAACGAAAAAGAAACATGAAAGAGAAACATTTCCGTTTTTGTAAAAGTAAAAATAATTGAAAGAAAGAGAACACAAAATTGTTTGCAAAAGCTGTCCTTTATTGATGATGAAAATAATTGCGAAATGTAACTAAATGGATGTCCCTACAGATGAGTCATTACACCTTGGTCAAAGTGTAAGACTTTGTTATGCATGTGATAAAAGGAAAACAATAAAAATTACTCCTTCAGTAGAGTAAACCAGATGACTTTTTCAGACGACCAATTGTCGAGCTTTTCTCCTGGGACACACGGGCGAATCCAACTATCTAAGTCACAGTCGCTGTCAGCCTTGTCTTCATCTGCAGCATTGACGGTGTGGGGAGAAACCAAACCCCCGCTGGAGAAAGTACCGGCTTCATTCTTCTGAGACCCCAGAGTATACCCCAATCCAAACTTGTCTTCTTTTATGATTGGATCCACAAATTTGCCCCAGCCTTGGGCATTACCAGCCTTAACCACTTCAACAGCTTGCTTGTATGAAGAGATAGAAGTCCCGACCTTCTCAGACTCAGGTGAAAAGACAGTTTCAGGCGCGACCTCACTGATGTTTATGGCTTCGAAGCTCTGACACACCATCTCATGCATCTCGCCATCCATCTCCACATACTTAAATGTAGACAGGTGACTAACAAAAATATCCTCTTCACCACAGACGGTGACGATCTGACCTTCTAGTCCATATTTGAGCTTCTGGTGGAGAGTAGAAGTAACAGCACCGACAGCATGAATCCAGGGTCGACCTAGTAGACAACTATAGGCAGGCTGGATATCCATCACATAAAAGGTACTCTTGAATACCTGCAGTCCAATCTTAATTGGCAACTCAACTTTGCTGCAAACAGCTCGCTTAGAGCCATCAAAAGCCCTTACAACTAAATTACTCAGCCTCAGGGTGGCGTCATCGCAATCCAACTTCGTTAAGGCTTTCTTTGGGAGAACATTCAGAGAAGAACCTGTATCAACCAAAACATGGGAAAGCATCGTCCATTTGCATTCCATTGTGATATGCAAGGCTTTGTTGTGATTCCTGCCCTCATATGTTAGTTCATAATCGGTGAAACCTAGCGCATGGCTAGTGTGTACATTCGAAACTACTGACTCCAGCTGGTTAATAGTTATCTCTGGTGGAACATAGGCCATATTCAGTACTTTCAACAAGGCTGCTCTGTGAGCCTCAGAGCACATCAATAATGAGAGAATGGAGATCTTTGAGGGTGTCTGATTTAGCTGGTCGACTACCTTGTAGTCACTTTTCTTGATAATCCTCATAAACTCATCCACTTCCTTCTCGAACGCGGTCTTAGGAGGGGCTTCCTCAGTAGTAACCTCTTCGGTGGCTACCTATTTTCCTTTAGCCTTGGCAGCTGCCTCAGCTTCAGTATTCATGCGCAATGTTGATGGTGCAAACAGGCGTCCACTGCGAGTGAAGCCACCAACTCCTCCGACATTGTCTACAGCGGAGCTACCAATGTCAATGTCTTCTTCGTTAACTTTCTGCCCCTGGCAGTAGATATCAGCCCTATAGTGCCACAAGATAGCACTGCCTTTCTCATACGGAACATGTCCTGGTACCGTGATGGTGACCGGACCAATCAAAGTCGGTTGAGGGTTGTCAGAGTAAATTGGTGCTGGACTTTCTGGAAAATGTATTGTTGTCGGAGCGGGTCTCTCGGGAATATATATCTTCAGGAGTGAAATAAAATGTTACTGTCGACACATCATTCTTCACTTGACGAGTCTGATCGAACTGAAGACAACCTTCATCTATCAATTGTTGAATACCCCTTCTCAAACTATCACATCCGTTCTCGGCATCTTGACAATTTCTGCACTCTTCCCCACAGCCCGGGAAAATCCGTCCTTTCAAGAGTCGATCTTTGACCACCGATAGCGAAGTCTTCACTTTAGTCACATCAGAAACCAAATTCAAAGTTTCCCCACTATCAACAGCATTAATCCTCTGCCCGCCGTGAGCTGGCATCGGGTTTTGGATAACATTAGGCACCGGAGAAAAATTGATGGTCTGGGCATCTCTCAAATCTTGTACCTTTAGCTAGAGAGTCTTGCAATTATCTGTAGTATGGCCAGGTGCGTTGGAGTGAAAAGAACATCTGGCGTTGACATCATAACCTCTAGGCAGATTGTTGGGATCGACCGGTGGGGCCAGAGTTCTCAACGTAACCAGATTCATGTCAATCAGCTTGGGAAGTAATACAGAATAAGGCATTGGGATTGGCTCAATGACCCGGTCTGCCTGCCTTGGACGTTGTTGATAGGGTCTCTGCTGACCCGGATTACCTCCTTGTTGTTGATTGTTGTACCTGGGTTGCTATTGCGGATGATACTGCGGTTGAGGAACAGGTGTTGGAATAGTGACTGCGGCCACTTGATCTTGATAATAATTAGGGCGTCCTCTGCCCCTGCCTCTGTCGGCATATACAACGCTCGTCTCACCTTCTCTTCTTCGCTGACCATTACCAGTAAACGGTTTCTTGGGAAATGATGAGTTGGAAGCACTGTTGTCTTGAATTCGGCCCATCTTCAACAGACTCTCGATCCTTTCTCCAGCAATCACTATCTCTGCAAAGTTGATTGACGGGCAAGCAGCCAATCTCTCAATATAATTGCCTTGAAGAGTGCTCATGAACATGTCCGCCATCTCCCTTTCAGACATAGGGGGTTGGACGGATGCAACAATCTGTCTCTAGCGTTGAGCATATTCTCTAAAGGTTTCCTTGGCAGTCTGAGACATTCCTTGCAACAAGGTCCGATTTGGAGCCATGTCCAAGTTGTATTAATATTGCTTGACAAAAGCCTCTGCCAAGTATTTCCAACTCTTGATGGTAGTACAAGACAAATGAGAATACCATTCACGAGAAGCTCTAGTTAAACTGTCTTTAAAATAGTACATCCACAGCTTTTCATCTTTAGTGTGAGCTCCCAACCTTCCCAGATAAGATTGGAGATGAGTGTGTGGGCAAGAAGCCCCGTTGTATTTCTCAAAAGTAGGGGGTTTGAACTTGTGAGGGATCCTTACTCCCTGAACCAGACCAAGATTGGTGACATCAAAACCTAAGGAATTTTGAGACTCCAAAGATTTGAGCTTCTCAGCAAGCTCATCCATACGGAGAGTGGTCTCGAGGGCCTCGTCGTGCAAAGAAAATTGATCATACTGACAATCTTCAGTAACGGGGCGCCCGTTAATCCGAATCTCTTGATTCACATTGTACCTTCTGCCAATACCATTCCCAACATTTCCCGTGTTGCCAACATTACCCGGGTTTCCATCAACATTTGCGTTACCCGCGTTTCCAGTGTTCACAGGGTTATCAGCGTTCCCAGGGTTACCAGGGTTACCCTCAGCACTTGGTATTTCCACCTCTGGATCGGGCCTCGGTTGCTCAACCAATTCCTTCAGCTTCGCCTGGCCTTCTGCCATACCAGTCATCAATTTCATGAACTGATCCATCATTTCACGCATATCAGCCAGTTCTTTCTGTATCTGGTCCATTGCTAGTCGTGGACGGTTTTCCTTTGTCGGGTACCTGTGAACTCGCTTGGGACCAATAACTTCCTGCAACAGGGAACAAACATTAGACACTGCGGTGACACCTGCAAAACAAACAAGGGTTAGTATGCATGGTATGCGATGCACTGCTTATTCGATTTTAAGGCCCCCCCTAAAAAGGGAATACCCTACAAATGAATAAGCATGAGATGTTGAATGCAAATATACAGATGATGTTATGCAATGCAATGGCATGTCAATCAGAATTGCTGGATCCGCTTGAACATCTGTCAGGTTGCACTGTCTGTAGAGAAATTAAGAGGATCAAGCAAAGCACACCAAACAAAGGTCATGGGATGGATCATGTTATCCTTAATATCAACCATCCATTTTTGGTGGATTATGGTTTACACCTTATCAACACCCAAGTTTCATTGATATTAAGGATACCTGAACGGATCAACCATGAATCAAGGGTTTATTGCAAGTCACGAGCATGGAGTTTAGGTTAAGAACCACCCAAAGGGAGTGTACTAAGGTTTAAACCTGCCAAACATGTTCTACAAAAGGTTCCCATAGTCATAATCCCATCTTTCGGATATTATCGGAGGAACGACTACTCGTATTCCAAAATATTCTCAAGAGAGACTCTTATGAGTGTAGTATCGCGTAACAATCGTATCAAATCTTACACTTGAACGACTTTCGCACTACGTCCTACGAATAGGCCAAGATGGGTTTGGTAAACTAAGGTCCTTGGCTTCTAAGGTCTATATTGGAAAAAGTAATGTCTAACCACAACTTACTTGTGTGACATTATTGATCCCAACATGACCTCCACCAAGTGAATGGGCTTGCAAGTCAACTTGCTAAGGAATAACTCCACACAAGTCAACAAGACTATGCCATTCTCCTATCCTAAGTGCACTCGAGTTCGGGTATAGAACTCATCTCACAAACAGAACCAGCAGATATGGCAGTCATATGTACACAATGCAATAAAGCAGGTAAATGCTGAAAGATAAATAACGGTACAAAAGAACAAAGACCCAATAAACAATTAACCTACAAAAGCTAGGAGGGACTCGCTTAGGGAAACCGGGTCCTCAGCAGAGTCGCCAGCTGTCGCAACCTGAAAAATGGAATGCGAAAAAAACAACCGGCAAAGAAAGACAGGAGAGTCGCCACCGTGCGTTATTTATCCCAAAGGAGGGAAAGGAAACGCTCGAAGTAAACTTGGAAAAAGGAAAGGACAAAACGGGGTCTCGCAACCAAATCTTGGGTTCGGGAGTCGATTATGCGAAGGGAATGTATTAGCACCCCTACGCATCCGTAGTACTCTAAGGTATCCACTTTTGTAGTTCTTGTCTAAAGGGTGTGGGTTTATCTAATGTGTTATTTACTATAAAAAAAGGGGTCAAAAGAAAATGACTCGTACGGATGTCGCATCCACTGCATACGTATCTCATATGAATATGAGAATTAGAGTCTTCATAGCTCGGCTACCTAGGGGTTAAGGGTAATTATGCTCGCTAAGACATCGCGTCTTATGCCTACGTATCTCATCTGAAATGAGAATCAGAGCAAGCCGTAGTTCGGCTAACTACGGGGTTATGGATTGGGTTTTGGACGAACGATGTTACTACGCAATCTATCGGATGCTCGACCTTTGGAGACTTACTCGCCTGTAGTAGAAGGAGTTAACCTGTTCTTAGGAGAAGAAAAATCAATGAGTTGGTAGGGTTAGGGATGCTCATGCAAAAAGGCAGTCCTTGACGAAGGAACCGCGCTACCTGTGGGGATACGAACACATACAAAACAAACATGTATAAAGTAAACGTGCCAACAAGGCAATCAGAATAAATCTCCCAAATGGTATCCCACAAGCAAAGTGGAATATCCAGCGAGTTATCCCTGCAAAAGTCATGTGAGCCTTCACAAAAACTCAACAAAAGGGTTAGTGAAACACGATAAGCATTCAAGGCATTCAAGGCATTATTTATACATTCATACATAATTATGAACTCGTGGGCCAAAACCTAATGAAATTCATCCATCATACCTCAAACATTCAGAGTATTCAACTTCAAAGCACAAAGGTAATGGGAATAAGGGAAAACCTGATTAGAGAGATCGGTTGAAATCAAATGGCACGGCTGGATTTGCAAACCAATGTTAGGGTTTGCTTGAGCTGAAAGTGTGTGAGTCAGAATGAACCTTTCAGAGTTGCCTGGAGGTTGCTGCAGATTAATTCTCACTCTCTCTGTCTAGGTTTCTCTCCAGGTTTTGTCCAGGGTTTTGTTCCAAGGAAACCTCAGAGTATTTTTGCTTCTCTTCCTTTTTTCTGTCTGTTCTCCCTCTTTTATAACCTGATTTTCATGGCTTTGTGGACTCAAATGAGAGAGGTCCAAGTCCAAGATTTTTCTATTATATTTTATTTATTTATTTAATTAAATTTTTTTATTTTTTTTCGTTTTTTTTTCTCGTTTTTTTTCCCGTTTTTTTTCATTTTTTTTTAAAATTTTTTTTGTAAAAAAAATACAGTTTCTTGGATCTGATTCTGATTGACATGATGAAATGCAATATGAAATGTTAAATGACCTAAAAATGAATGCATGAATGAGGAGGGCAAATTTTGGGGTGTTACAACTGCCCATATTCGATCATCAGCTAACTCGAGTAGGGTGTAAGCGAACAGCTTATCAAACAAACAGGGTGAGCTGTGATTGAATACCAGAGACAGACCGAAAATTTGCGCTCTGGGAACACCACAAAAATGCTGAAATACACCGCGCTGTTTATTTCTCTTCCGATCCTCTGGCTGAATCTGAATCAGTCTTCTAACTTAATCTGGAGTTTCGATCCTCTGGCTGAATCTATACTCAATTTAGTCCTCTGGTTGGATGTTAATTTTGATCCTCGGGCTGGATACGGTTTCAATCTTCTGGCTAGATCTTCTTCGATCTTCTAGCTAGATATCCTTTGTTTCGATTCTCTGGCTGAATCTATTTCCTTTGATTCTCTGGCTGAATCTACTTCGATCTTCTGGCTAGATCTGAATCGTTTTGATTCTCTGGCTGAATCTATTTCCGGTCTTCGGGCTATACCTGACTTCGATCTTCTGGCTAGATCTTCTTCGATCTTCTTGCTAGATTTGAATTGTTTCGATTCTCTGGCTGAATCTATTTCGATCTTCTGGATAGATCTGAATTGTTTCGATTCTCTGGCTGAATCTATTTTCTTTGATTCTCTGGCTGAATCTATCTATTTTTCGGTCTTCGGGCTAGACCTGACTTTGATCTTCTGGCTAGATCTGGATTGTTTTGATGATAAATTCCCATCATCAGGATCTCACATCTGGGGCATGCGCTGGTTGACCCTCTTTCGAAATCTACAGTCTTCATGTTAGATATGCAGCTTCGAGAATATCCCACTTTTGGGCTTCGTACATATTCTTTAGGCTAGAACATGTTATAACGACTCTTCGATTAGACTTTGTTTTTTTAATGCGATCCGCGGGTTGGATCCTCTTGTAGGTTGATTTTCTGTTGAGCTGTCAATCTATTCCTCCAGCTGGCTTGCTGGGGAAATAACGCTCGTAGTCGACTCTCTAGTTGAATCTTCGAAATGACCCTCAGGCTGGATCTCTGGAAAACGATTCTCAGGCTGAATCTTCGAAATGACCTTCATGCTGGGTCACGCACACACTTGATCCTCTGTCCGAATCTCATGACTTTGGTTGTAAAGTAATTTTTCAGTCTGCTTTGAAGAACCTGTTTATCAGCTTATGTGTATGTTTGATATGCATGCAAATGCAAATGTTATGCATGGTGCAAAAGAAAAAAGAAATTTGCTTGGGGAAGCAACTCTGGCAGGGAGCGGATCGCTGTATCAATCTTTGAATGCTCTGTGGGGAACGATCCGTATACCGGGACCGGGGAGCCACCGAAAATAAATCGGCCTTTTTTGAAAAGTGGACCTTGCTGGGGAAGTATCAATTATGGAAACTTTGCTTGGCGAGGCTCTGCGAGGAGAGTCTGTGAGGAAAGCACTTCCTGGGGAAATGTCGTAGGAGTTGACCTTTGCTGGGGATATGAACTTGCTAATCGTCCTCAGGCTGGGGATTTAAACAAATCTGTTAAAAAGATAATCTGCTGAGGACGAGATGAACACTGGGAACACCACCCTCTTGTCTGTTGGGTATGCGACTACTCCGCTGTTGCTGGGAAGATACAGTCTGGATACTGTCAACTCTACTGGGGAACCTGCTCTGCAGAGGAGAGGCTTTGTCAACCGCTTGGGGGTGAGGATTCATGACTTGACATCCGGTTCCTGTGACCTGTAACCAAAAAATACACGTATGCCCCGGGAATTACTCGGTTTGAATTCACCGTCCGGGATTAAGCACATTCAAAGCAATTTTGACTGTTTTCCTGCGCAAGTCATCTGCAAAAGCCACCATTACATTCAGATGCAATATGTTTCCTCAAGAATTTAGACATCTTTTGCAAACAAACTGATAAATGAAAAGTAAAGAGGCTTTTTAACTGAATTATTCGACTTTTGTTGGTTGAAAAGTTGTGCCAGGAATAGGCGAATACATCAGGAAGCTGATCCCTGGAAAGAGGCGATCGCTATAAATTGAACAAGAGAAACTATCCTAATGGCAATGTGGAAACGAGGTTCCACCGAGTTTCGACTCTGCTATGGCTCGTATGTCCTCAAGACGCTCTGCTCATCTTGCTTTCTGAAGTGGATGATTAGTCGATCTTTTACCTTCGAAGATTGCCGGATTGAATGAAACGGTGATATAACACGGATGAACTCAGATCGTAGTTATTCGCTTATTCCCTAACTTTTGCGTGGACCGCCCTTTTGGGTTTTCAATCCACCGGGATACTTTTTTTGCCTGAGCCTCCCTTTCGGGTTTTCGACTCACCGGGTGTACATTTTTTTGATTTTTATATCCCTAATTTTTGCCCGAACCTCTTCATTCTTTTTTTTGGTTCGTCGGGATGCCCCTTTTTTGCTTGGACTATTCTTTTTACTGTCCAGCGGGTCTATTTTATGCGAAGTATTTTTTTAACTACGTCTGAGTTGACAGGGGACGGGAAGTCTTCGCCATCCATGGTTGTTAGCATCAGAGCTCCGCCAGAGAAAACTCTTTTAACCACGTATGGACCCTCGTTGTTCGGTGTCCATTTGCCCCTGTGATCTGTGTTGGGAGGAAGAATTCTTTTGAGTACCAATTCACCGACTCGATACTTCTGAGGGCGCACTTTCTGATCAAACGCTCTCTTCGTCCGTCTCTGATATAGCTGGCCATGGCATATAGCTGCTAGTCTATTTTCCTTAACTAGGCTTAGTTGATTGTATCGAGAACGGACCCATTCTGCTTCGTCCGGCTTCATTGTTGGTGCAGGAAAAGTTATTCTAGCACAAAATGGCATATGAACCCCCTCCGTGTGATCAACATTGCACCAACTCCGCGACCATTAACGTTGACCGCCCCATCAAACATCATAATCCATTTGGATTCAGGGTCAGGCCCCTCCTCCGGGAGTGGTTCCTCGCAATCTTTCGATTTGAGAAACATGATGTCCTCATCAGGAAAGTCGAACCTCATAGGTTGGTAATCATCAATCGGTTGCGCGGCAAGATAGTCTGACAAGACACTTCCTTTGATGGCTTTTTGTGAAGTGTATTGGATGTCATGTTCTGTCAGCATCATTTGCCACCTAGCAACCCTGCTGGCTTTTCAAAAATATACTTGACTTGATCCATCATTGATATCAATAGAGTCGTGTGAGTCAACATATACTGTCTTAGTCGGCGAGCAGTCCATGCCAAAGTGCGACAAGTTTTCTTGAGCAGTGAGTATCTTTGTTCACAGTCAGTAAACTTTTTGCTAAGGTAGTATATTGCATGCTATTTTCGACCTGACTCGTCATGCTGACCGAGCACACAACCCATTGACCTTTCCAACACAGTCAAGTACATGATCAACGGTCTTTTCCTCTCGGCCTATAGACTGGCCCCGATCTTGATCTCTTTCTTGTCGTCTTCGGTACCAATGTTGATGGTCTCAACCACCTCCTGATAAGGTGTGATAACTCGGTCCTCCTGTTTCAACAACCTGGCTAACTCCTCAGGCAATTCACAATCTTCCTCAACCCCTTCTTCGGCTTGATAGATAGGATTGTCGAAGTCATACTTGGCCATAGCAGTGTCGTTAGCAGTGAGATCCGGGTGATCAGTTTTACGAGGTGTTTTTTGGAAAGAAAAACGAAAAAGAAACATGAAAGAGAAACATTTCCGTTTTTGTAAAAGTAAAAATAATTGAAAGAAAGAGAACACAAATTGTTTGCAAAAGCTGTCCTTTATTGATGATGAAAATAATTGCGAAATGTAACTAAATGGATGTCCCTACAGATGAGTCATTACACCTTGGTCAAAGTGTAAGACTTTGTTATGCATGTGATAAAAGGAAAACAATAAAAATTACTCCTTCAGTAGAGTAAACCATATGACTTTTTCAGACGACCAATTGTCGAGCTTTTCTCCTGGGACACACGGGCGAATCCAACTATCTAAGTCACAGTCGCTGTCAGCCTTGTCTTCATCTGCAGCATTGACGGTGTGGGGAGAAACCAAACCCCCGCTGGAGAAAGTACCGGCTTCATTCTTCTGAGACCCCAGAGTATACCCCAATCCAAACTTGTCTTCTTTTATGATTGGCTCCACAAATTTGCCCCAGCCTTGGGCATTACCAGCCTTAACCACTTCAACAGCTTGCTTGTATGAAGAGATAGAAGTCCCGACCTTCTCAGACTCAGGTGAAAAGACAGTTTCAGGCGCGACCTCACTGATGTTTATGGCTTCGAAGCTCTGACACACCATCTCATGCATCTCGCCATCCATCTCCACATACTTAAATGTAGACAGGTGACTAACAAAAATATCCTCTTCACCACAGACGGTGACGATCTGACCTTCTAGTCCATATTTGAGCTTCTGGTGGAGAGTAGAAGTAACAGCACCGACAGCATGAATCCAGGGTCGACCTAGTAGACAACTATAGGCAGGCTGGATATCCATCACATAAAAGGTACTCTTGAATACCTGCGGTCCAATCTTAATTGGCAACTCAACTTTGCTGCAAACAGCTCGCTTAGAGCCATCAAAAGCCCTTACAACTAAATTACTCAGCCTCAGGGTGGCGTCATCGCAATCCAACTTCGTTAAGGCTTTCTTTGGGAGAACATTCAGAGAAGAACCTGTATCAACCAAAACATGGGAAAGCATCGTCCATTTGCATTCCATTGTGATATGCAAGGCTTTGTTGTGATTCCTGCCCTCATATGTTAGTTCATAATCGGTGAAACCTAGCGCATGGCTAGTGTGTACATTCGAAACTACTGACTCCAGCTGGTTAACAGTTATCTCTGGTGGAACATAGGCCATATTCAGTACTTTCAACAAGGCTGCTCTGTGAGCCTCGGAGCACATCAATAATGAGAGAATGGAGATCTTTGAGGGTGTCTGATTTAGCTGGTCGACTACCTTGTAGTCACTTTTCTTGATAATCCTCATAAACTCATCCACTTCCTTCTTGAACGCGGTCTTAGGAGGGGCTTCCTCAGTAGTAACCTCTTCGGTGGCTACCTATTTTCCTTTAGCCTTGGCAGCTGCCTCAGCTTCAGTATTCATGCGCAATGTTGATGGTGCAAACAGGCGTCCACTGCGAGTGAAGCCACCAACTCCTCCGACATTGTCTACAGCGGAGCTACCAATGTCAATGTCTTCTTCGTTAACTTTCTGCCCCTGGCAGTAGATATCAGCCCTATAGTGCCACAAGATAGCACTGCCTTTCTCATACGGAACATGTCCTGGTACCGTGATGGTGACCGGACCAATCAAAGTCGGTTGAGGGTTGTCAGAGTAAATTGGTGCTGGACTTTCTGGAAAATATATTGTTGTCGGAGCGGGTCTCTCGGGAATATATATATCTTCAGGAGTGAAATAAAATGTTACTGTCGACACATCATTCTTCACTTGACGAGTCTGATCGAACTGAAGACAACCTTCATCTATCAATTGTTGAATACCCCTTCTCAAACTATCACATCCGTTCTCGGCATCTTGACAATTTCTGCACTCTTCCCCACAGCCCGGGAAAATCCGTCCTTTCAAGAGTCGATCTTTGACCACCGATAGCGAAGTCTTCACTTTAGTCACATCAGAAACCAAATTCAAAGTTTCCCCACTATCAACAGCATTAATCCTCTGCCCGCCGTGAGCTGGCATCGGGTTTTGGATAACATTAGGCACCGGAGAAAAATTGATGGTCTGGGCATCTCTCAAATCTTGTACCTTTAGCTAGAGAGTCTTGCAATTATCTGTAGTATGGCCAGGTGCGTTGGAGTGAAAAGAACATCTGGCGTTGACATCATAACCTCTAGGCAGATTGTTGGGATCGACCGGTGGGGCCAGAGTTCTCAACGTAACCAGATTCATGTCAATCAGCTTGGGAAGTAATACAGAATAAGGCATTGGGATTGGCTCAATGACCCGGTCTGCCTGCCTTGGACGTTGTTGATAGGGTCTCTGCTGACCCGGATTACCTCCTTGTTGTTGATTGTTGTACCTGGGTTGCTATTGCGGATGATACTGCGGTTGAGGAACAGGTGTTGGAATAGTGACTGCGGCCACTTGATCTTGATAATAATTAGGGCGTCCTCTGCCCCTGCCTCTGTCGGCATATACAACGCTCGTCTCACCTTCTCTTCTTCGCTGACCATTACCAGTAAACGGTTTCTTGGGAAATGATGAGTTGGAAGCACTGTTGTCTTGAATTCGGCCCATCTTCAACAGACTCTCGATCCTTTCTCCAGCAATCACTATCTCTGCAAAGTTGATTGACGGGCAAGCAGCCAAACTCTCAATATAATTGCCTTGAAGAGTGCTCATGAACATGTCCGCCATCTCCCTTTCAGACATAGGGGGTTGGACGGATGCAACAATCTGTCTCCAGCGTTGAGCATATTCTCTAAAGGTTTCCTTGGCAGTCTGAGACATTCCTTGCAACAAGGTCCGATTTGGAGCCATGTCCAAGTTGTATTAATATTGCTTGACAAAAGCCTCTGCCAAGTATTTCCAACTCTTGATGGTAGTACAAGACAAATGAGAATACCATTCACGAGAAGCTCTAGTTAAACTGTCTTTAAAATAGTACATCCACATCTTTTCATCTTTAGTGTGAGCTCCCAACCTTCCCAGATAAGATTGGAGATGAGTGTGTGGGCAAGAAGCCCCGTTGTATTTCTCAAAAGTAGGGGGTTTGAACTTGTGAGGGATCCTTACTCCCTGAACCAGACCAAGATTGGTGACATCAAAACCTAAGGAATTTTGAGACTCCAAAGATTTGAGCTTCTCAGCAAGCTCATCCATACGGAGAGTGGTCTCGAGGGCCTCGTCGTGCAAAGAAAATTGATCATACTGACAATCTTCAGTAACGGGGCGCCCGTTAATCCGAATCTCTTGATTCACATTGTACCTTCTGCCAATACCATTCCCAACATTTCCCGTGTTGCCAACATTACCCGGGTTTCCATCAACATTTGCGTTACCCGCGTTTCCAATGTTCACAGGTTTATCAGCGTTCCCAGGGTTACCAGGGTTACCCTCAGCACTTGGTATTTCCACCTCTGGATCGGGCCTCGGTTGCTCGACCAATTCCTTCAGCTTCGCCTGGCCTTCTGCCATACCAGTCATCAATTTCATGAACTGATCCATCATTTCACGCATATCAGCCAGTTCTTTCTGTATCTGGTCCATTGCTAGTCGTGGACGGTTTTCCTTTGTCGGGTACCTGTGAACTCGCTTGGGACCAATAACTTCCTGCAACAGGGAACAAACATTAGACACTGCGGTGACACCTGCAAAACAAACAAGGGTTAGTATGCATGGTATGCGATGCACTGCTTATTCGATTTTAAGGCCCCCCCTTAAAAAGGGAATACCCTACAAATGAATAAGCATGAGATGTTGAATGCAAATATACAGATGATGTTATGCAATGCAATGGCATGTCAATCAGAATTGCTGGATCCGCTTGAACATCTGTCAGGTTGCACTGTCTGTAGAGAAATTAAGAGGATCAAGCAAAGCACACCAAACAAAGGTCATGGGATGGATCATGTTATCCTTAATATCAACCATCCATTTTTGGTGGATTATGGTTTACACCTTATCAACACCCAAGTTTCATTGATATTAAGGATACCTGAACGGATCAACCATGAATCAAGGGTTTATTGCAAGTCACGAGCATGGAGTTTAGGTTAAGAACCACCCAAAGGGAGTGTACTAAGGTTTAAACCTGCCAAACATGTTCTACAAAAGGTTCCCATAGTCATAATCCCATCTTTCGGATATTATCGGAGGAACGACTACTCGTATTCCAAAAATATTCTCAAGAGAGACTCTTATGAGTGTAGTATCGCGTAACAATCGTATCAAATCTTACACTTGAACGACTTTCGCACTACGTCCTACGAATAGGCCAAGATGGGTTTGGTAAACTAAGGTCCTTGGCTTCTAAGGTCTATATTGGAAAAAGTAATGTCTAACCACAACTTACTTGTGTGACATTATTGATCCCAACATGACCTCCACCAAGTGAATGGGCTTGCAAGTCAACTTGCTAAGGAATAACTCCACACAAGTCAACAAGACTATGCCATTCTCCTATCCTAAGTGCACTCGAGTTCGGGTATAGAACTCATCTCACAAACAGAACTAGCAGATATGGCAGTCATATGTACACAATGCAATAAAGTAGGTAAATGCTGAAAGATAAATAACGGTACAAAAGAACAAAGACCCAATAAACAATTAACCTACAAAAGCTAGGAGGGACTCGCTTAGGGAAACCGGGTCCCCAGCAGAGTCGCCAGCTGTCGCAACCTGAAAAATGGAATGCGAAAAAAACAACCGGCAAAGAAAGACAGGAGAGTCGCCACCGTGCGTTATTTATCCCAAAGGAGGGAAAGGAAACGCTCGAAGTAAACCTGGAAAAAGGAAAGGACAAAACGGGGTCTCGCAACCAAATCTTGGGTTCGGGAGTCGATTATGCGAAGGGAATGTATTAGCACCCCTACGCATCCGTAGTACTCTAAGGTATCCACTTTTGTAGTTCTTGTCTAAAGGGTGTGGGTTTATCTAATGTGTTATTTACTATAAAAAAAGGGGTCAAAAGAAAATGACTCGTACGGATGTCGCATCCACTGCATACGTATCTCATATGAATATGAGAATTAGAGTCTTCGTAGCTCGGCTACCTAGGGGTTAAGGGTAATTATGCTCGCTAAGACATCGCGTCTTATGCCTACGTATCTCATCTGAAATGAGAATCAGAGCAAGCCGTAGTTCGGCTAACTACGGGGTTATGGATTGGGTTTTGGACGAACGATGTTACTACGCAATCTATCGGATGCTCGACCTTTGGAGACTTACTTGCCTGTAGTAGAAGGAGTTAACCTGTTCTTAGGAGAAGAAAAATCAATGAGTTGGTAGGGTTAGGGATGCTCATGCAAAAAGGCAGTCCTTGACGAAGGAACCGCGCTACCTGTGGGGATACGAACACATACAAAACAAACATTTATAAAGTAAACGTGCCAACAAGGCAATCAGAATAAATCTCCCAAATGGTATCCCACAAGCAAAGTGGAATATCCAGCGAGTTATCCCTACAAAAGTCATGTGAGCCTTCACAAAAACTCAACAAAAGGGTTAGTGAAACACGATAAGCATTCAAGGCATTCAAGGCATTATTTATACATTCATACATAATTATGAACTCGTGGGCCAAAACCTAATGAAATTCATCCATCATACCTCAAACATTCAGAGTATTCAACTTCAAAGCACAAAGGTAATGGGAATAAGGGAAAACCTGATTAGAGAGATCGGTTGAAATCAAATGGCACGGCTGGATTTGCAAACCAATGTTAGGGTTTGCTTGAGCTGAAAGTGTGTGAGTCAGAATGAACCTTTCAGAGTTGCCTGGAGGTTGCTGCAGATTAATTCTCACTCTCTCTGTCTAGGTTTCTCTCCAGGTTTTGTCCAGGGTTTTGTTCCAAGGAAACCTCAGAGTATTTTTGCTTCTCTTCCTTTTTCTGTTTGTTCTCCCTCTTTTATAACCTGATTTTCATGGCTTTGTGGACTCAAATGAGAGAGGTCCAAGTCCAATATTTTTCTATTATATTTTATTTATTTATTTAATTAATTTTTTTTCTCGTTTTTTCTTTTTTCCATTTTTTTTTCGTTTTTTTTAAATGTTTTTAAAAAAAAAATACAGTTTCTTGGATCTGATTCTAATTGACATGATGAAATGCAATATGAAATGTTAAATGACCTAAAAATGAATGCATGAATGAGGAGGGCAAATTTTGGGGTGTTACAACCTTTTGCCAAATCTCTACTCCTTTTTAGCCCCTGCATTGGTACAAATGTGAGAACCGCATCCAGTATCTAATGCCCATGATGCAGAAGTAGATAAATTAATTTCAATAACAAAAATACCTGAAGTTTAAGTCTCTACTCCATTCTTCTTATCTTCCAGGTACTTTGGGAAGTTTCTCTTTCAGTGTTCGGTCTTACCGCAATGGAAGAAAGTGCCTTCCTTTGCTATGCCTCCACTAGGCTTCAAAGTAGGAGCAATGGGTTTGGGTTTGGCAACTTCCTTGCCTTTCTCTTTATCACCCTGCTTGGTGGGTCTTTTGTTCTGTCTCTTTCCATTTTCGATCATCAGAATGGATTTCCCTTTTGACTTCAGATTATGCTTAGCAGTTCTTAACATGGCTAGCAGTTAAGGAAGAGATTTGTCCATATCCTTCATATTGAAATTAAGGAGAGATTGACTGGATCTATCTGGCAACGATTGCAAGATCAAATCAGTCACAAGTTCCTTTCCGAGGGGAAAACCCAACCTCCAAAGGTTCTCCACATACCCAATTATCTTGAGCACATGGGGACCTATAGGGGCTCCCTCAGCTAACTTGCCTTGAAAAAGGGCTTTTAAAACTTCAAACCTTTCATGCCTTGCTTGCTCTTGATAGAGCATCTCCAGGTGTTCGATCATATCGAACGCTACCATGTTCTCATGTTGCTTTTGCAACTCTGAGTTCATGATAGCTAGCATGAGGCAAGCAGTTTCATTGGCATCATCGACATGCTTCTTATAAGCATCTTTTTTTTCCTTAGGTGCAGAACCAGGAGGTTCCTCTTTAGGAACAGGTTTCTCCAAGACATACAACTTTCTATCATGTTTGAGGACAATCCTCAAATTTCAGTGCCAATCCAGAAAATTGGTCCCAGACAATTTTTCCTTGTCAAGGATTGATCGTAAAGTGTTGTTAGAGGTGTTTGTTGTCATGGTAATCTACATGAAAACAATGAAAATATAAGTATCAATAACATATTTAATTAGGCCTTTAATTAAATATGCTCTCACTATTTTACTCAAAACAAATGACCCTCACGATTTGATTCGGAAAATCCTGTTGGAAGATTTTCTAGTGGGTCGAGATCCACATTTCACTTTATTTTAAGTCCGCGTAGGCAGATTACACAAAACTAGGTTATTTAGGTAGGAACTCTTTCCAATTGTATCTAATACAACTCTTGAATATTTTAGTTGGGTGAATAACTCCTTATTCCAATCCATCATATGGATCATTTCCAACTATTGCTTCTAAACATATATAATATTATTATAATTTGTTTAGTTAAGTTTGACCCATTGTTTTAGCAATTGGATATTACAATTATCCCATCGCACCTTACTAATATAGAACATGCACCTCGCGTAGGCGAAACCTATATTATTCGATACTAGTCTTAATGAGTGCTAAAACTTGGAAAACATAAACTTAATATTTAATTTGAGGGAATTTGCAATTATTCTGATCTCGCCGGCTTATTTATCATATAAATCGTCTCTCACATGCATCAACATACATTCATATGCATCAACATACATAATGAAACGGTTATGGCCCCTAGCGCAATTGTTCTCGCAAGCCAATGAGAGAACCTAAGCTAACCCAATAACGATCTAAGCTTCTCCAAGCAAGATCTTCAAGGTTGTCCTCCTTTGATATTGTATTCTTCTCTTTCTTCATAACATTACATTACATAAAAGAAACTCGTTTTACATACGAGAGAGTGAGATGAGAAAAGAAGTTATATTAAGAGATTAAAAGAGAGGCACGACACGCAGGTCGTATTTTAAAATCCTAAAACAAAATAAAGGAAAACTAAGGCCATAACCGATCACCATAAGACAATAATAATAAACACATTATTATTATTAATTTAAATTCTGTTAATTAATTAAAACTAAATTAAATTTTGGCGACCGATCACACTACGCAGAGTTAGCCAGTGTTTTCGCTGTCTGGTCAACGGATGAGGGTCAAGGGGGCAGCGCCCCGATGCAAAATTTCAATGAACAATTCATTTGAAATTGACGTTTTTTTTCGCATCAACACTTGATACTTTAAAGCACAACTCTTGCGCAATCACAACTCTAATTGCATAACTCTTTGACAGCACAACCCATGTGCCGTCATGAACCCTAATGCCCCAATTTCAGACCGTCAAACACATCTCGATTGTTAATTCAATATGATTGATCAACACGACATTGCTTCACCATACTAATATCAAATCAAGATGCAAATGACCATTGATCTCTCAAAGGAAAACAATCATTAAGTGTTTGAATGAACGAAACAGTAACAATATATCATATATACCGTATTTTGCATCAGGATTACTTATATCATATATATATATAACTTGATCGATCTCAATTGCGTAACCTATGGACGATTGATGTATCACTGCTTCACCATACTAACGTCGGATTCCGAAGCATAGTCAACATCAATCATCCAAATCATACACACATGATGCCAAATTTAATTACTCGTTTATTCTTTGTTTCATTCTATCTTTTAATCGTATTAATACAGAAAATACAGAAAATAAATAGCTATCAGATGCATATTTTCGTAAGTGGCTCTAATACCACTGAAGGAGAATAGCAATCCAAAACGCAGCGAAATTTAAAAAATTCTCCTTTAGTGATCCTTACGAATGGGCATAGTCAGTGATAGAATCGTTACCTCTTATGACGATTGAAACCTTTGATGCAGATCTACGGAGCGACCACGAGCGTTTAACGGTGACAACGCCTCTACTCACTCCACACGAACGAATTCCTTCAATCTCAGTGCTAGCTGCTACAAAAGAAGGCTTTGAGTTAGAGAGAGAGAGAGAGAGAGAGAGAGAGAGAGAGAGAAATGAAATTACAACTGCACAAAGGCTTTTGTACAAGGGTTCTATTTATAGAACCACTTGTGTGGGCTGCAAGCTAAAAGGCCCACTTAAGTGTATGTGACTCATATCTTATAATATGCCAAAATCACTTAAGCACGTCGTACCCGTCGCATCTCAAAAAATACGATTCCTCGCGATGGTCACGGAAAAAATTACGTTCGAACAGAGTCGCCACCGAACTTTATTCATCCCAATAAAGGGATAGGAAAATATCGATAAAACCTTTAGGAAATGGAATAATGGTCGTCGCAACCATATTCGGGTTCAGGAGTGGATTACGTAAGGGGAAAGTATTAACACCCCTTACGTCCGTTGTACTCAACGGGAACCTTTTAGTTCTAATGTGCGTTTCGAGTGTTAATTTATGTTTATTTGTTATCTTTGGGTTATAAAATTATTAAAAATGGAAATGGATGAGAACCTTAGAAAGGGAAAGGGGAGGTTTTTTATTAGTGTGCTCGCGAAGATACAACAATCTCCTGCCTACGTATCCTTATGGTATAATAAGGAAATCAGAGCATTCGTAGTTCGAGGAACTACAGTTGGTTGGTGTTTTTTAATGAACAACTGTTCAGATCGCATCCTAAAGGTTAAACGTTGGCTTGTCTACTCTCGGCGGAGGCTTAAGCGCTAGTTTGTTGTGCGCATTAGGAAGGATTAAACAGTGTTCTTTCTGAAAAGAGTTTTGATTACACGAGGGTGACAAGTTGGATTAATTTGTTGGATGTTTTGATTGGTTGAGATGTTTTTGGTTGGATGACGATTGTTTGGATAGTCGAGTAAGACAACTCGTATCCTGACAGTTGGGAAAGGGAATAAAAGACTCTAGACCATTTTCTTTTTCATCCTTAATTATAGAAAGGATTTGATAATAGTTAAGGTGTTTTGAACGGATGATGAATACCCGGATAATCGAGTAAGACAACTCGTATCCTAATAATCGGGAAAGGAAATAGAAGACTCTAGACCACTTTCTTTTTCATCCTTAATTATAGAAAGGATTTGATAATAATTAAGGTGGTTTGAATGGATGACGAATACTCGGATAATCGAGTAAGACAACTCGTATCCTAATAGTCGGGAAAGGGAATAGAAGACTCTAGACCATTTTCTTTTTCATCTGAGTAATTATGACAATAAGGTTGTATAAGATTGACGTATTTTAGTATGAACGACAAATACTCGAATGACTGAGTAAGACAACTCATATCCAAGCATTTAAGGAGAGGAATTGAACACTCAAGACCATCTCCTTTTTCGTATCATTTGTTAAGAAAATGATTTGATTAGGTTGTATGTTTGCAGAAAAATGACAATTGTTTGACTAACTGAGTAAGAGAACTCGTATTCAACCAATTGAGGAGTGAAGTTGAAAACTCAAAGTCGACTCCCTTTTCATTTAGCTTAATGTGAAAATAATTTGATTTTGTCGGGTTTGGAAGTTTGTAGAGGAACGACAATTATTTGACTAACCAAGTAAGAGAACTTGTATTCAAATAGTCGAGGAGAAAAATTGAAGACTCAAAGTCATCTCCCTTTTCGTTTCTTATTATAAAAGAATTTGATTTATTTATTCTTAAGTGGGTGGAAGTGACGACTATTTGACTGATCGAATAAGAGAACTCGTATTCAAATAATCGAGGAGAGGAATTGAAAACTCAAAGCCATCCCCCTTTTCATTTCCAAATGAAATGTTGTTTGATTGTGATTGGATACGTTCTTTTAATTTTTAATGAAAATACTCGACATCGGATCGAGGTTTTAAATTTGTGTTTTGAATGAATTGGATTGTAGTGAGTCGATCATGTAATCGACCAATTAACGATCGACTAGGTCTCATTGTAAGAAAGCCCAAGAGTAAGCTATGTGAGGTTGATGGTGATGCTTTAAAAGCAATCGACTTACAAAGGTATTCGAAGAATGGGCTCGATATTAAATTGAGAGCTGTGCGATTTATTTGTGGTTTTGGAGTCGGTTTGGATTGATGATGAAGTTGAATTGGCTTGAAAGGACTATGAATTAATGATGAGATAAGTCGGTCCATTTTTTTATTAACAAAGTTGTTTGATTAAAATTTAATTAAATCGTCTAACTAAGGTAATTACGATTAATTATCAAAATTATTTGATTTAAAAATAGTATAATCAAATAATTAAGTTAATTAAAATTAATTAACAAAATCATCCTAATTTAATCAAAACTTTAATTAATTGATTTTTAAAAAGAGAAATAAATGATAATTGTGAAATAATCGAATTTAGTCGGTGTGCTCAAACCGGTTTGTGCAAAATGATAACATGACTAATGTCATTTGCAAGATCCAAACGCGGCGAAAATATTCTATTAATTTGTTGAGATTTTTGGGACATATCGGCATAAAATTTCCGGATCCACAAATTAAAACCTCGACTTATCGCAATGTAATAGCATCAAATTATGTTTTTGAAGTTAATAATACGTTGCCAAACATCAACAATGCCATGATATAATCGGGTCAGAATTTATAACGTAATGTTTCACATCCAATTAATAATATAATTACAAATTTTCCACGGTCAACTGCCAATGTAATTATAATATTAATAATTTAGCATAGTAATATAACCATAATTTTATTATTAGTGTTATCCCCACCCAGAGGCTGCTTAACTCAAAACAAATCCAGTTAACTTTGAGATTTCAACATATTAGGAACTCATTTCAACCTATGCAATGCCGTGAAAAAACATAATGTCGCTTCATTTTATCAAAACTTAATAACCAGTCTTAACATTAATCTAAAAACATTTTACATTTAGTGTCAATCTCATGTGCAAAGACCCACACGTATATGCAACCATAACCAGATGCAGTAAGCCTAATCATGCTTGTTCAACATTAGGAAATACCATGAACACTAATATCCTAGCTTAATGTTCAGAATAACATATTGTGAAATTTTAACACACCAGTTCAACAGCCCCGATCGAAACGAGATTAAAACGAATAGGAAGATAAGAAAAAAAAACAACAAAAAAAGATTCTATCAAAAGATTTGAAGATTACCGATGCCGCACGACGTGATGGTTTTCGGATCCGTGTAAACTCCTTCCTAGCGGTGAAAAACGTAACAGTAAACTCTACTGTTTGTTAGAGAAGTGACGGATCAGCGACCAGAGTTGCTGAAGGTGCCGTCACCGACGAGTGTGACGCGGTGAGAGATTTTTTGAAGATGCTGAGTGTTCTCCGACACGTGGTATGGAGGAGACGTGTGCGGTTCCTGCAGCGGTTGGGTTATGGAGGTGACGGTGGTTGAGGAAGAAAGGGTGGCGGTCGGAGAGGTTTGTAGGTAACCACGCGGTGTTGTCGGCGATGAGAAGGGAGAATGTTGGGTTGTTTTCGCGGTTATGAGTTGAGTGAAGACAGAGATGGGATTTGGACGGTGGAGACGGCGGCGGGTGGTGGTAGTGGTGCGATTCGAAGAAGGGGAAACGTCCTCTCAATTTCTTTTTCTTTTTTTCTTTTTTTCAGAGTGTGTAGCAGTAGATGGAGAGTGATCCGTTGAGAGTGGGTAATGATGTGGAGAGAGTGTGAGAGAAAAGAGAGAGGGATAACGTGTGTGTGTGTGGTGGATTGGAAAGAGGATTCTGTGTGTGAGAGTCAAGTTTGTTGTGAGTGAGTATTAAATGAGATAGGTAGTAATAATGAGTGTCACCTGTGAGAGAGAGAGTATTTTGGGTTTTTATTTCTTTCTTTTTCCTTTGTTACCGTTGGAGAGGAGTGTGAAGTGAGAGGACCACTTGTCAGCCATGTACCACTCACAAGAAGATAAGATCGCCACGTGGCACCTGGCAATTGGATTGGAAGAGATATATTTTTTTTAATATTTTCTGATTTTCTATTTAACTATTTATTTAAATTTCTATTTTATGATTGAATATTAGAAATGAGTATGGATTGCTAACATGGGCCTTTGATTAATTTGAATCAACGATTCAGATTGAATCAAAGAAGCACACAAAGAAACACATCTTTTTAAATAAATTAAAATGCCTATAATGTTGTTTTTATATGATTTAATCGTTTTAAAATAATTTAAATCAATTGAATCAAATAAAATTCACAACTTTTTAAATAATCATGATAAAATTAAAATAATAACATGGAAATTTTATTTATTCAATCTGACTATTTTGACGAAAGAACAAAATTAAAATGAATAAAAGTCGGTCAAAAATTTGCTCGAAAAATTAAATCGGATGCATGAAAATGGTCAATGCAAAATATACTTATTGAAAAAATAAAGCGTTTTTTCAAATTCTGAAATAAGTTTGGACCGGTTAAAAGGCTCAAGCGGGTCAAAACGCAACTGAAACAGCTGCTGAAAAATACAACGAGCACACTAGGTTAAACTACATGAACCGTAGATTAATAATACTGGTGTCTGCAATTTTAATTTTGATACTTTTTATCCGCTGATTTTGTCCGTACTTGAGGAAATGATTCAACCGATTTGTCTGTATTTTCAATAAATTTATTCTGACTGATATTTTAGTTATTATTTATGATGGGATGCATGTCATGCTGTGCATATGATGCAAATTAAAAAATGAAATCGATTTTACAAAAAATTTAAATATGCCCGGACAAAATTGGGGTATGACAGTACCTTACCATATTTCATATTCTACTTAAGTACACCGTACCTTACGATGTTCTACAATTCACTTAAGCGCATCGTACCTTACAGTGTTCCTTAGTTACTTTATCTCTCATGAATCCATCCTTTTGTGTGTGACCCTGTAGGTATTCGCGGCATTGACAATTATATTAAATCACGTATTTAACATAATAAACAGTGAGCGGTATCTAGCAACACATCACTGCTACCCAAGACACGAAAATGTCATGTGATCTGACAAATCCTTTTGTGATAATACTTATGTGTACAATTACCCTTTTTGCCCTTATGTCTATATTGAACACAAGACATAGATCGTGTCATCCTTGTCTAGTTCAATATTGAGCCCGTAGACATTTATACTGTTACGCAGGATGGGCAAATTCCATTTGGGTCTCTCAACATGCTTCATGGAGTACCCATCAACTGTCTTTATGGTCATCCAGTTACGGACAATGTTTGATCAGCAATAAGGCACTCAACTCTACATCTAGGGTCTATAGTGGTTTCAGGTCGAAGGGTGGTATACACCATTATCACCATGAGAATAACTTATGACACTTTGCATAACATTTTATATAGTATTCTCATAGCGGGTCAATCCAGTATAAATATTACTCTTAATATTCATACCTATGTTTAAGACTGGATAACTCCTTATCCATGATTCATGAGATATAATCATCAGTCTATATACCTAATAGTCTTAATGCTTTAATGTTATCCCACTTTACAATAAAGCTCGACTACAGATACTTTAAGAATAATGTCCTTATGTTTATTGGGATCTCATGATTAAGTCACACTTGATACATTAAACGGACTAGCTATTCTAGGGACTTTATTAAACAAACATAATAAAGAAAAAGCCTTTTATTATTAATAAATAATTCGATACAAGTACCAAAAGTATTGACCTATAGGGCTTACACCAACATAGGGACCACTGACATGAGCTGGTTTTGGTGAGGAATGTATGACTCAGTTTTGCTGAAGTTAGTGAGGTACATCCCTTTTGTGTTAAATTCTTTATATGATAATATCTATATTTGCTTACTTTGGTATGCCATTACTTTTACTTACCCTTCTGACCTTGGTATGCCCTTAGATTGGTGTGGTGAGTTGGTCCCAATATGCTTCAATAGCTCTAATCGTAGCCCATTTTTTGTAGGTTTAATGATGACTTTGTATGGATTATTATTTGTTGTTATGGGTTGGGTTGTTTTATCATAGGTTGGATTTATAGGTGATGGTTTGAAATGCATGTTAATGATTAGTGATTACAAGGCTTATTCCCATTTGGTTTTATCTAAACTAAATAGGGTTGTCTTTGTAGTATTGTTGGTAATTCTGCAGGTGATGCTGTCACAATGGCTAATGATTCAAGGCTCCTTGCAAGACTATGGTTCTTGCATTTAGAGGCAAGTTGATTGGATGTGAAGCTCATTTTGTAGGTTGATGTCAAATTTGGCTAATATGACCAATGTACCTTAATTGAACCATCCTGGTAACTTTGGGGTAATAGGTAGCAAAACTCCCCAAAGTTACTGAGTCTTGCAATATCATGTAATTGAGATGTAATAACAACATGATGGGTTTTGTACTATATTCATTATGTCTATGAACATTTTAATTAAAAATGTAGATTTTGACTTGAACTTTAATCAAATTTCCTCTTTAATTTTCATGATGCCTTATGTGAAATCGTACATGATAGTTTAGTACAAATGGTCCTCACGCTTGACTTGTTAAACCATAATAAACCAAAAAAAGCAAATGGTAATTTGAAGTAGCATATCACTTAAAACAATAAAAAACATCATTTATCTTGTTGACTTTAGTCAACTAGTTGACCAAAAAGTCAATAGTTGATCAAAGATTTAAGTAAAATGATTCCAATTCAAAATACAAGGCTCAAAGTGAGATGCAAACCGACCTAATATGATGACCAAAACTTCTAAGCCAAACTACCCAAAGGATTTGTATTTGTAAAATATGTCTGAGGCCATGAACCATAGAATACTCTCAATTGAACTTGAATCGGTAGTATGTAAATTGGAAGATAGCAAGTTCTTGTATAAACTGTGATGATATGAATCATAGTGAGTGAATAACCAACAACCAATCAAACTAATGCAATGATTAATAAAGCTTTACCCAAACCTAAACCAATATAATGGACCAATGATCAACCCAATGACTCTCATTCTTGACTAAAAGAGATCCAGGTAATTTCGAACTCCTGAATGCCCAGAGGTAAGGCATATTAGGGTTTCCAGTCAAACATGCATTAAGATGATAGAAAGACACCCTAATCTTTCCCTTATGCAAAATCATCATGCCTTACATTTATGTAGCATATTTTTCCTCCTTGATGGAAATTTTAAAGTTCCTGGAGAAAATTGGAGTGCGACAAAACCTACAAGTATAATTTTGAAGAAGAATCATAAAACATCTTCATCATTATCCTTGTGTATCTTGGGGAAGATCAAATGATTGAATATTTTGCATTCTTTGTATTGGAGTATATTCTTAATGACTTATCATTCATTTGATCTGGTTATAGAAAATTGAACAAATGTTAGATAAGAAAACTAGTTTATCACGTATATAGACAAGAGATTATGTAAAGAACACAAACCTTGAACCAATGATATTTTCTGCTCTTACAACCCATCAGAAAGATTGTTTCCAAGCTCCTTTAAGTTTCACTTTTTTAATTCCTAATGTTTGTGATTCAGACTGTATGTATTTGAGATATACATTGTGGCGTCTGTATTCTCAATGGTTGTCGTGACAGTTACACGCAGATCACTAATGTTACTTGTTGATTAATATTGGGTGAGTTTTTTCAATATGGAGCATTGAACATTATGAGACTTTTCCCTTTTTGGAGCAACACATTTGTGAGAGACACACCACATATTCACCCAAAACCTTAAGGTGATAGGTGAGTGAATTCTCTCACTTATAAAGGTTAAAGTCTCCATATTTCCAATCAATGTGGAACTATTATCCACACTACTCAAATTTGATACATTCTCAACACTCCCCCTAAAGCGTGAGCCTATGATTCTCCCCCTTAAGTGGAAGCTCTTTTTACTTCCACAAACTATTGTACCACACAGAATGTTTCTTATTCACCACTGTGGCACCGTTGACACTCTTCAACGGAATATTTCTTATTCATCACCCTTGTGGCGCCGATGACTTTCGATACAAATAAGTAGGTCTCTTTCTCAAACCGGGCTCTGATACTATTTGTTGGGGGGGGGGGGGGGGGGGGTTCAATAGGGAACATTAAGTATTTTGGGATTTCTTCCTTTTTAGAGCAACACATTTGTGAGACACACACCACATATTCACCTAAAACCTTAAGGTGATAGGTGAGTGGGTTCTCTCACTTATAAATGCTAAAGTCTCCATAGTTCCAACCAATGTGAGGCTATTACCCACAATACTCACACTTGATACATTCTTAACAATTAATATGATGTTAGTTTTAAGAAAGTTAATCATATATAAATGGGCGACAAAGATTTGTTTCTGGTCGACAAATAAACTAAATAAATTCACTTACTTTATCCTTCAATGAAGTGTAAAACCTGAGTTAAAATGTTTTATCTTTTTTAAAATAAAAATTTAAATAAATTAGTGAGTTTTCCCTTCAGTTTTTAAAAATACGAAGATAATAAATTACTTCTATTGAAAAAAAAATGGTGAATGAATTTTTTTTGAAAGTAACATGTATTATTTCCTTTTTAAATTTTCTGTCACTTACCGATTTTGTGTGTATGTTGCAATAATCAAACAAAGAACTATATTCTAAACATATTTTTCAAGATTTTGTTTTGCAAAACAACAAAATCGCAGTATGATTAGGAATAAATTTCTAATGTTATCAACCGAAGAAAATAATATATTATAGAATGCTTTTTTTGAATGACAACATTGGAAAGTTATTCCAAAATATAATAATATTTTCTTTTACCATTCAATATTGGCAAGAGGTGTAAACAACAACAATAACAACAACAACAAAAAAAACACCATTATGTGAGATAGATTGCAAGAACAAAAAAATATTTTGTTCAAAGTTTGTGTTAGAAGAACAACAACATAGAATCAAATATTATTCTTGGCAATCCCTCCAAAAAAATGATGTTTATGAGTATGGAGCGGCCATAAGTGAGTTAGGTTTAAGGTACTACTAAGTGAACGAATCCTTTTATAGTTAAAACTTGGTATCATACCCCTCATTTATTAAACAAATCGAAGGAGTGGAATAATTAATATTTAAATAAAAAATAAAATAAACAGAAAGACGTCAGTTTTAATGAAATAAAAACATAAACTGCAGCTGTTAAGATTCGAAGCAAGTACCCTGAATTAGTTTATCTCTTAGTTATTTACTATAACCGACAAAATATATGGTGTTTTTATGAAGAAATAAAAAACTTGGCGCGACGAGTAATTATACCTCGGGTTTTTGTTGAGTGGGGGGAAAATGTTGTCATAAAATGTATTATTTGTAGTAATGATGATATTTTTGTTGAAAAATGGTATGCCACTGATGGCATGTTTAAGTTGAATGTTGAAATGAATAAAATGTCTCCTTCTATTTACTCTTTGTGTGATTTTAATGTTTGACATGCTAGATATTTTCATGTTAATAAGCGCATTATTTCTAATTTAATTGTCTTAGGTTTAATTCCAAAGTTAAACATCGATGACTTAGAAAAATATGAATTTTGCAATAAAGCTAAAATAACTAAGACTTCACATAAATCAGTAGTAAGATAATTTGAACCATGACATCTAATACATTCTAATGAACTTGATGGAACTTTAACTAGAAATAGTGAACTTTATTTCATCACTTTTATAGACGATTGATCTCATTATACTTGTTCATACTTAATAAAGAATAAAAGTGAAGCGCTTGACACGTTGAAGACTCATGTGAATGAAATTGAAAATCAGTTTAGTAAGAAGATTAAGATACTTTATTGTGATAGAAGAACTGAGTATGATTTCAAGTTATTTAATGAATTTTATAAACAACATGGAATTATACATGAAACAACTGCACACATTCTCCTGAAATGAATGACAAGGCAAAAAGGAAGAATATAACTCTTATGAGTTCTTGAATAGAGTTTCCAAGCCCCAAAATAAGATCTCTCCTTATGAGTTCTTGAATAAAAGACAACCAAACTTGTGTTATTTTAAAACCTGGGGCTGTGTGGCTTATGTCAAGATTCCAGGTTCGAAGCGAGTTCAACTCGCTAGTAGAGCCTATGAATGTGCATTTATTGGGTATGCAGTAAATAGTAAAGCATATATGTTTTATAACCTAAATGATAAAATGATTATAGATTTAAATAATGTTGAAATCTATGAAGACAAATTTCCATTCAAATTTAAAAAAATGAGAGCACTGAATAGAATCACATTCCTGTGATAAGAAGCATTAAAAGCAAAGATAAAGTTGAAACAGAACTTGAAAACTTAAAAGAGTAAAAGTTGTTAAAGACTATAAGCCTGATTATGCAAACTATATAGTATAAGAAAATCAAAAAAATCTTCAAGAAGCCTTGTCATCTCTGAATGCAAACTTATGAAAATAAATTATTAACAATGAGATAAATACTCTAGAATCTAACACAACCCGATACTTTGTAGACATGCCTCCTAGTTCCAACCAATAAGCTGAAAATGAGTTTTGAAAAAGAAATTAAAACTTGATGGAGCAATTGATAAGTACTAGACTTGCCTTGTAGCTAAAGATTTTAGGAAAATAAAAATATAGATTTCTTCAATATTTTTTCTCGAGTCACTAGAATTACACCCATTAGGATATTGGTTTCAATTGTTGCTATTTATACTTTGATAGTACACAAAATTGATGTTAAAATAATTTTTTTAATAAATGATGACCTAGAAGAAGAAATTTATATGGACCAACTGGCAGGGTTTGTGTTCATGGCAAGAAAAGAAGGTTTGAGTTAGAAAAGTATATGTGTGGTCTAAAACAAATTCCAAAGCAATGACATGCAAATTTTGATAACTTAATGATATCCAATGGGTACAAAGTGAATTAAAGTGACAAATATGTTTATTACAAATTTGAAAATGGAATTTTCATTATCATATGTTTCTATATAAACGACTTACTCATATTTGAATCAAACCTTCATGTCGTTAATGATGTAAAATCATTGATGTGTAACAACTTTGATATGAAAGGCCTCAGAGAAGCCACTGTGATTCTCGAAACCAAGATCACTAGATCCGAGAAGGAAATTTCTTTAGATCGACCACCTTTTATGGAGAAGATCTTAAAGAAATATGATTACTTTGACTGTAAACCTACTTGTACACCATACGATCCTAGTGTAAAACTACTTAATAAGACTAGTGGTAATGTTAGATAAAATGAGTATGCCAACATCATTGGTAGTCTTAGGTATGCAACTGATTGTACTAAACCCGACATTTCATATGTCATAGGATTGTTGTGTAGATTCACAAGTAGACCGAGTAATGAGCATTGACATGCCATTGAGAGAATTTTGTGATACCTTGAAAGAACTATGAATCTTGGTATACATTACCACAAATTTCATGTAGTACTTGAAAGATGCATCCATGAATATTGGAACGTGTTATCTGATTATTCCAAATCAAGTAGTGGCTATATATTCAGTATAACTGAAGGAGCTGTATCTTAGAAATCAAAGAAACATACTATCTTGGCTCGTTCCATGATGGAGTCTTAAATGATAACATCAAAAACCGCTAGTGAAGAAGCAAGTTGGTTAAGATACTTTCTAGATGAGATTCCTTTGTGGGAACAATCATTGCCAACTTTGTCGATCCATTGTGATTGTACCGCGACTATTGCAAAAATGGAGAAAACTGTTATTATAATGGTAAGAGACGTCAAATAAAGAGAAAGAACAACAGTGTTAGGAGATTATATCTCTAAAGTAATTGTAGGAGTGGATAACATACGTACTTAAAAAACTTAGAAAATCCTTTGACGAAAGGATTAACTAGAGAGAAAGCCTATAATACATCCAAAAATATGCGACTAATGCATATAGATAAGTGAGTTTCTCATGATGGTAACCCGACCTAAAAGATTGGAGATCTCAAGCATTAGGTTTAATGGGTAACACTCGAGTTTACTGTTGAAACCTTCTTTTTAGATTCAAGTGAGAGATTGTTGGAAATCAAAAGGATTAGTGGGGATTTGGAAGGAATAGTTGGCTTTAAGTTGGTAAGAAATAAGCAGAAGTATAAACTAGTGTGTGTAGAGGTGAATTTGAAAAAGTTCATTAAAAAATTCCCATATTGGAGGGATACCACACTTTAGTATTACTTATATATGATAGGTTGGCCTCTTGAGGTGTGCCCCAAGGGGTACAAAATTTTGTGAAAGGATAAAGATGCAACACCATGAACGATCACGTGTGCACATCCGTCGCTATCTATCTGACCAGACCTGGCTTGGGCATGGATTTCAGCGTTCTGTTATTTTTTTATATCCGAAATGGTGAAAATTATTTAATATTAATTAATTTAATTATTGGTGTGTTGTCTCCTAATGGTAACCCTAATTGTTGACCGATTTACCTTCCCTTCCAAGATTCCACAATTGACTTGCCGACCATGTTTTGTAACGACTAGTTACGGGCTAGATCCATTCATTTTCCCCACATTTTCTCCCACTTGGGTAAGAATTTACCTATAAATAAAAACTTTTTCACCTCATTTTCTTCCCTCCAGATTTTCGCATTTCAAAATATGTTTCCTCTCTCATCTCCGCTTCATCTATATAATTATCTTTTTTTTTTTGTTTTTTGTTTTATTTCGACTGGCTGCCTTGCGCTAGATACGACTGGTTTTCACCAAATACATGATTGTTTTATAATTGAGTTATTTTATCCTGGGGGTGTCATGATTTATAATCTGTCTTGCATAATTTTTAACAATGCCGCAAAACATTTTAAAGGGAATGACATAATCCACAACTCGATCCGATAATTTCTTCGTTAACAATTTTCTAAAATCGTGAAGTAACACTTTGAGATGATCTGAGAGTGAATTAGTATTATCATTATCGGAAATCAGGGCGGGAACAAAAATTTAAGACTTGAAAAGGGTCCCCCGCCACAGCTACTTGCAATACACAACAAAATCTCTTACATCAGTGTGAAATAACTTTCCACAGAATGACAACACATCTTTCCACAAAAAATGGGCCTACAATTTTGTTTTATTTTCTCCTCACTTTCGTATTGCATATGGAAAGACAAACTTGTACTAGTAGTAGAAATTTCTTTCATCATACTTTCTCCCATATCAGTGTAATATTTGAATATCAACCCTTCAAATTCCACATCAATGGACAAAGTAGTACTATCCATTATCATAATAATGACACTGCCCTTTCATTTTCATAATCATAACAATAAGCGATAAGATTAATGACCACACCATTTTCCATTTTCCATTTTTGAGAGCCTCTCTTTCTTTTTTTATCATCAGAATCACCTCAAGGAGAACAAACACTTGCTCTGATCATGGCAGCTCGCTCACTTTCCCGCTTACTCTCTCGCTCTCTGTCCTCCTCTTCTTCCGGACCTGCTGCTTCTCTGCTTCGCTTACCACTAGCACTAGGTGTTCATTTCAACTCACAATTTCTCTTTTAACTTTTCCCATTCTCTTCATTATTTCTGTTACTATTTGTGGATATGCTTTTTTCAATTGATGGAATAAGATTTGAGCTTTCTGTTTTGTTTCACCCTAGGAAGAAAATCTGAAGGGTGGAGCAACACAAACAGATTCAGCACCGCTGCAGCTGTTGAGGAATTGATTACTCCACAAGTTTCAATAAATCATACACAGCTTCTCATAAATGGCCAATTTGTAGATGCTGCATCAGGTTTGTATATAGCTTCTTGCTTATTATAGTTTCGGCTATACAATTTAGCAAAATCATGGTTTGTTTGTTTGTTTGTTTGTGTTTTTGTCTTAATCCATGTGTTATGAAAACCAGCTTAGGTTAGTTTGAGTGATAAGATTAAGGGCTAAGCATGGTTTTAAATTGCGGTTGCGGGTGTTGCGATGCACATTGCGGCCGTTGCAGCGTGAGTTTTAACTGGGAGGTGTTTGGATTATACGGTTAAAAAACACTTGATGTTAAGATTTTTCAATGCATAGGAAGTTAATTGAGTTTTTGGGTTCTGCTATTTTGAGTTTTGATGAAAATATTTGAAGAAACATGGGCAAAACTGTATGATGTGATTTCTAATGACGGTCAGACGCATGATTTTAATTCACACTGAATTTGCGTCCGATGCGGTTGCGAAGACTATCGCATCAGCAATATTGCGGCCACAATTGCGGTTGCGGACTGCAATTTAAAACCATGGGACTAAGGTCCTCTAAGCAAATGGTCAGGGGCTCGAATACTGAATACTGACTCGGGTGGATGAAAAAAATTGGGTTGGGAGAGACTACCTATTCTGTGCACATTCTGGTTTTCCATTAGTGATTAGTCATCATTAACAACGTTGCATGGTGCATATTTCATATCTAACATAGGAGCACCCAAAACAGCCATGTATTGAATAGAAGTGAGAACAAGTTAGACTCTTCCCTTATACATGAAGTTTCTATTGATTTCAGGGAAAACATTTCCAACTTATGACCCGCGCACAGGAGAAGTGATTGCTCAGGTAGCTGAAGGCGATGCTGAAGATATCAATCGTGCAGTATCAGCAGCTCGTGAGGCCTTTGATAATGGACCTTGGCCTAAAATGACTGCTTATGTAAGCATTTCCTGAGTGGAGTGTCCACCTTCTATTAGTTTTAAATTTATAATGATGATGAGTTTTTATGACTCCATCAGGAAAGAAGTCGTATATTGTTGCGCTTTGCTGATTTGGTGGAGAAGCATAATGATGAGATTGCAGCTCTGGAGACATGGAACAATGGAAAGCTTTATGATCAGGCTGCCAAGACTGAATTACCTATGTTTGTCCGCTTATTTCGCTATTATGCTGGTACTATCAGTAACAACAATTACATTTTCCTTATGTCAATAATCCTTTTTAAATTGTTCTAATGAATTTGTTGTTAATGCCTCGGTTCTTACAGGGTGGGCAGATAAAATTCATGGGATGACAATTCCAGCTGATGGAAGTTATCATGTCCAGACATTGCATGAACCAATTGGTGTAGCAGGACAAATTATACCTTGGAATTTTCCTCTACTTATGTTTGCTTGGAAAGTTGGACCAGCACTAGCATGTGGTAATACCATTGTCCTGAAGACTTCTGAGCAAACACCGCTAACGGCTCTCATCGTGGCAAAACTATTTCACGAGGTAAGCTCATAACTAATAAGCCAGAAGCTTAAAAAAGAAATACAGAATGCGTTGATATGTGATGCCAATTGTGAAACAATTATTCTAGCCTTTAGTTTTTTACCTCATAAGTTAAACTCAATTTGCGTAATATGCTGTTTTTCTTATTAAGATTTTTATGACTATTTCGTTTGAACTTGTATTTCCGATGTTAAGTTGTAATAATGTTCACACTTTTGGGCAGGCTGGTCTTCCCCCAGGTGTTCTGAATATAGTTTCTGGCTTTGGTCCAACTGCTGGTGCATCTCTTGCAAGTCATATGGATGTGGACAAGGTATTTTTATGTCCATATCCTTTAGGTTATCCCTTACACATTGATATTAATATATTTCATCCATTTATATCTATATTTTGTTACTAATTCATTTTTTTTCCTTCTAATTTTGCAGTTAGCATTCACTGGATCGACGGATACTGGAAAGACTGTACTTCAACTGGCTGCAAGAAGCAATCTTAAGCAAGTGACATTGGAACTTGGAGGAAAATCACCTTTCATTATTTGTGAGGATGCTGATGTTGACAAGGCTGTTGAAATTGCACACTTTGCTCTATTTTTTAATCAGGTTTGTGCAATCAATTTCCACTACTTTCTTAAACACAGATTTGCAAATGCGGAATGGAAGCTTATGCCTTATGCTGGATGCTTTCCAGGGGCAATGCTGTTGTGCTGGATCCCGTACCTTCGTACATGAGAGTATCTATGACGAGTTCTTGGAGAAAGCTAAGGAGCGGGCTTTGAGACGTGTTGTTGGTGATCCGTTTAAAAATGGTGTAGAACAAGGTCCTCAGGTATTTTTCTTTTCAATGTTTTTAATTCATGTTATTGTAACATTCCCTTATATTCCTTGTGTCATTGTTCTTTTTCTTTTCTAGTGTTATCATCCTATTCATGGGAACTTTGATTTAACAAAATTACACTATTCCTTGGTACTTGCAAAAATCGCAGATTGATTCGAAACAATTTGAGAAAGTACTTAGGTACATAAAGTCTGGAATTGATAGCAATGCTACTCTTGAATGTGGAGGTGGGAGATTGGGTTCAAAAGGCTTCTTTGTCCAACCAACAGTGTTCTCAAATGTTCAGGTATTTATTGATTCTTTGCCGCAAGTAAATGCACGGTGAGATTATTATTTTTTTTGTATTGAACCCATTTACTTACACATGCTAATCGTTGTTGCTTAGGATGATATGTTGATAGCAAAAGATGAAATCTTTGGGCCAGTTCAGTCCATCTTGAAGTTCAGGTGAGTGAAATTGGAATATTTCTAGTGTGGCAATGTGGAATGTTTCTTATAGTATTTTTATATTAATATAGGGACATTGATGAAGTGATACGACGGGCAAATGCGACACAATATGGTTTAGCGGCAGGTGTTTTCACGAAAAATTTGAGCACAGCCAACACCTTGATGCGGGCACTGAGAGCTGGAACAGTGTGGATTAATTGCTTTGATGTTTTTGATGCTGCGATTCCTTTTGGTGGTTACAAGATGAGTGGGAATGGTAGGGAGAAAGGAATCTATAGTCTTAATAACTATCTGCAGGTAAAAGCTGTGGTGTCTCCCCTGAAGAATCCTGCGTGGTTGTAGATTGTATTTGTTCAGTTTGTTAATTGTGCAAAACAATAATCCGAACGCAGCTTGTATGTGATTTCATGAGTCACTTTAGCTTATAAAGTGGTCTCGAGCTTGAATCCACGTCTTTAGAAGATAATGAGCTTACTTCATTATGGATTTGGACTTACTAGATTTGGACTTGTTAGTTCTTAGTACTAGAGCAACGACAAGTGACTTTTGCTTTTGCTTATTCTTCCATGTTATCCTCTCTTCGATCTCTAGATATTGGACACAACTGACCCTAATACATAATCACATAATTAATGTCGTATCGTTGTTGGACACTTACACGTGTCAAACACAAGATACATACACCTTTAATAGAGGTGTAAGTGTTACAAAGTTTGTTGTTGTTAGACCTAGACATGTCATAACCCATAGCCCCGGGCTTTGAAAGATACCCCAAATGAGTTCTAATAGAAAATATTGTGTCCTTTCCAAATATTTTTCTGCAGCCTTTTCAAGCAAAATGCCATGCCAGCAGCTCTGTTTCTAATTGTAGTTTGACCCAAGTTCTCAGGGGCCGCAAGTAACTTTCGCACTCAAAGCAATGCACAATCGCACGACACTTCAGTTAGTCTTATGTAATTATCAACTTTGAGCATAAGCACTTCGTACACATATGGGATGTGTTTGGTTGCCTTGAAATCCCACATTTGCAACACGTCGCTGCAAATTGTTTGATAAACCGCAAACATACCAGCTTCTTGTGCCGTGTCTAATAGTCCTGATATAAGGGACAAATAAAAAGTATCTCATTGAGAGGAGGTACAAAGAGGAAAAAAACACATGGTATGCAAAACAAGAAAAATGTTAAGTCTGATATGTCGAAGTAACGTGCCACAAAAAATATTTAAGCGTATCGTATGCTCGAAGATACAACAAAGTCGCTATCAAATTTTATTTATTTAAAAGAAAAAGAGAAAATATTGATAAATTTTAGAGAAAGAGAAATGAGTAAGGAAGTTGGTTATGTAAGAGAAAGATATTAACATCCTTCACATCCGTTGTATTCAACGAGAATCATTTTAATTGTTCTTTACTCGGATGAGTGTTACTATCTAAAGATTACTTGCAATGAAGAAAAAACAAAGTTTAATAATTAGTGTGTTCGTCAAGAATTTGAACCCTTGTGCCTACGTATCCTCATAGTGCAATGAGAAAATCAGAACTTTGTAGTTCGTGGTAGAAAATACAGATTCATTGGTTGATTTTATGGAATATTTATAAACGTATCCTAGAAATATGTAGACATTAGCTGAATTGATCATAGTTCGAATACATCAAACTTTTAGTCTGACGGTTAAGGAATGAATTATAAAAGTTCTTTTATGAAAAGAAAAGGAAAGTGTTGAAAAAGTTTTAAGTGATAAAAGAAAAAAGAAATAGTTGATTGAATTGCATTAACAGAGAAAAGAGCTTGCATTACAAAGAGTTGTGAAGTGAAAAGTATTGTTTCGGACCAATGATTATGTTGTTGGATCCATAAGGTAAGCATGTCTGAATCAAAGAGTGTGACATTAACCAATAAATGGTATGACCAAAGAGAAAAGGAAAGTGTTTACCTAAGCACGAGGTCTGACAAGGCAAATAATGCATGAGAAAGGAGTTTGCCTAAGCACTAGGTCTGACAAGGCAAACAATGCATGAGAAAGAGGTTTGCCTAAGCACGAGGTCTGACAAGGCAACCAAGAAAGAAGAGAGTTTGTCTAAGCACAAGTATGACAAGACGAACATGCATAAAGAGAGCGTTTACCTAAGCACAAGGCATGACAAGGTAAATAATGCATAAATAATGAATTTTCCTAAGCACGAGCTTTGACAAGGCAACCAAGAAAGAAAAGACTTTGTCTAAGCACAAAGTCCGACAAGACGAACATGCATAAAGATAATGTTTACCTAAGCACAAGGTCTAACAAGGTAAATAATGCATAAATAATGAATTTGCCTAAGCACAAGGTCTGACAAGACAAACAAGAAAGAAAAATGGTTTGTCTATGCTCTAGGTCTGACAAGACAAACATGCATGAATAAAGCGTTTATCTAGGCACAAGGTCTGACAAGGTAAACAACGCATGAAGAATGAATTTGTCTAAGCACGAGGTCTGACAAGGAAAACAAGAAAGAAAAAGTTCTTGATTCAGAAATGAGTATTTGACCATGAGGTACTTAACCCTAAGAAGATATGGAAGTCCAAAGAGTATTGTATCTGGTCCAAAGAGAAAGTGTATTGTTGATGAAGATTCTTGTAATGTTGAGATTTTGAAGAAGACTTGAAAATTATTTGATTCGAATTGCACTAAAGTCTATGAGTAGAGGTGAATACTCTGAGCAACCGAGTCATTCGTCTCATATCCAAAGATGTTCAGAATGAGGATAAAAATTCTCCATCTCATTCCTTCTATACTACTTAAGACTCATGGCGTACGATCTCCATCTCATTCCTTCTCTACTACTTAAGACTCATGGCGTATGATCCTCATCATAATTGACAAGTGTTGAAGATGAACCTTTGTTGTGCTTTGCATAGTAGTCCAGTGTTATGTTTTGTCTGACTTATATTGACTTGAATGTGAAAGTCTTGAGTTGTTGGTCTTGAAAGATCCAATGCAGTTCTAGTATAAGGGACTAGTCTTATCAAGTGATCAAAAGGCTTCTGATCACTTAACTAGACTGAGGGAATAAACACATGTCAAAGAATTTAGTTGATCAAAGAAGACTTTGATCAACTTAATCAAACAGGGTAAAAAATTTAAAATGTAAATCAGGCACAAAGATTGCTAAACTTAAATTCTAAGGGAAACCAAAATAGCCTAGAATCTAAGGGAACATGGCATATACATTGATTAGGAGCTAACTATAAAGTTAATCCTAAAGATTAGATTAAAATTCTAACAATGCATCTAATAATCAAAATGAAATTAGAAGGTTAATCCTGATTAATCTCTAACAATTCACTAATTTGATTATTTTCATTAAACCATGATTAAATTAAAATAAGCAAATAAAACCTAAAAACATATGTTATTTCTAAGTAATTTTCATATAAAAAATTGCATTAACAAACATCTCGAAATTAAATTAAAATGGATTAAACAATTAGAAAAAAATAATAAAAAGATGGAAAAGATAAAAAAAAAAACAAGATGGAAAACTAGGGAGGTGCAACGCATAAGAAGGTGTATATGAAGAGAAACCTGCTTGGGCTTGGACAGGCCCAAAGAAAATCAACATGGTTCAGAGGGGGGGGGAATTACTGAAGGCGTAGGGTGGAGTACGCAATTGCTTGGGCCAAAGGTGCATTTAAATCATGGCCTAGGGGGTGTGCACATAGCAACTTCTACTTCGGCTAAGGGCATTGAGCCCAACATAAGCTTGACAAGAGGGGGAGAGATCAGTGTTCCTTAGCCTCTCATTCCATGTTTTCAAAAAAAGAAAACCTCACCTAAGTTAATTAAACTCCACCGCATCAGAAGTTGCTCCGGTGGCGGCAGAGGTTCAAACCCCCCAAACAACATATCAGTCTCTTCGTCTGACTATCCTCCTCAATAATCTGACCTTAAACCTCCCTAATTCTCTATTAATCATTCAATCCTATCCAATTTCAAGATGAACCCTAAACCACTCCTTTTTGAAATTAAACGCAGAATCAGAGGAATCAAAGCCTAATGTGTTAGGGCTTTGCTTCCTCACGCATCCTACTACATTATGATAATCGAATTCAGGCGAAAATGGAAGAGGAAGCATGAGCTCTTACCTACGAGGAGGAGGAATTCCTCAGTGAAGGTTGGATTTCGAATACGATGAAGGCTAATGACAAAAAATACCAGAGGAATCTTCAATACAAGTAATCACTCAGCCTTCGATTTTCTCTACGATCTATCCTGTAGGAAATTCAATGAGTTCCTGCCTGTTCTTGTTGCTTCTATGCATGTGTGTGAGAGAATTGCATAATGTATGAATTGAGGTTTTAGCTCAACTTCTTAGAGCTTCAGAGGTTGAAGCTCTAATAGTAATGGTGAGGGTGAAAGTTTTAGTGAGAGAGATAGTTAATGAGGGAGATGAAGATATGAGAAATGATTGTGTATTTTTGTGCTAATGATTGGTCCCCCCTGAAATTATGATGGAATTGTGGTTTTATAGAGTTTGAGTTCGTTAATTTTGTTAGGCTCAGTTAGATTTCATCTGTGCAAATCAGTTACCAGGTGAAACTCTGTTAATTTGCGGTTAGAATTAGTTAGTTAAGAATTAAGTTAGGGTTAGTTCTGTAATTCTGTTAATGAAGTTAGTTAAGTATTCCAAATTCAGTTAGTGTTAATTAGGATTTGTTATGCTATTTGAATCAATTGGTGCTAAATGATGTTAGTAAGAGGTCAAAATGTGTGAGGGATTTGAATTGTCAATGTTTAGTTATATGAATTGGATTGGATGGATTTTGAATGGTGTTAGATGTTATACTAATATTTGTGATACCTTGAAAACAATGAAGATCACTAGCTGCCATGAACATAACTATGTTGCATATCTATGCATAGAATGTAACAGTGGATGACATGGTAGCTAGGCATGGATATGTGTATGTTGGTCCATGTATGTATGAATGAATGGAACTAACTCAAATTTGATTGTATTTGACTTATGCAGGTTGTTTTGGTAGGGAAGCTTTAAACATCATGAAGCCAAGTTCATAAACCTACTTGAAGTAAGGCAAAAATCAAAGAGGGAATTGGCTTGATATGGATTTTTGATGAGAGTGTGAGGTCAAAACATGGAACACCAATTGTGGAAGAATAAAATGGGGGAGTTATGGTTTGGGAATGTAGTTGACTTTGGTCAACTGTTTGACCAAACAGTCAACCTAGGTTAAAAATATGATTTTTTTTGTAAAGTCTTGGATTTTGTGTAGTGTAATGGCTTGTAATTGGATGTAAATATTGATGACTTTGTAATGAATTTGTATGGCCTTATGAATGAAAGACGGATTGAATGGTATATGTATGATTTAATTCCCATATGAATTCTCCTCCAAATTGTGTGACTTCTGAGTTAATCTTGTTTAAAGCAAACTTGAAATGCATGAACCTCGATGAATGGACTGAAGGACTAAATGTATTGGTCAATGAATCCACTGCAAAGCTCCATAGATGATCACCATAATCCCTGCAAGCCTTGATCAAACCCTAAAACCAAAATGCAACACACATGATCCACAAATGCCAAAAAGTAAGCAAATTAGGGTTTTATGTCTTGAATTATAAGATAGGCTCTCCCACTTAAATGCACCACTAAAGCCCTTAAGGCTTGATTCCTGGACAAACCCTAATTTTTTTGAATCCATGAAACTTGTTTTTGAATATGTAAATGCAAATGGATGATATGCAATGAACTTCGCATGAGTATGCAGATGGTTAATAAGAGCAAAAACAACAATAAATCAAACCAAAAATAAAAAATGGATAAATTTTGGGGTATGACATGAAGCAACACCACTTTATTTAAATTCATATTTATTTTGTCTCAAAATCATAAATTTTTTGATATTTATAAATCAATAACATAAAAAAAAATTATTATCATTTGAAAATTTGTTTTTGATAAGAGATGTATTCTTAAGTTTCTAAAAAATAAAGAAATCTTAATGTTAAGTACTAGTAGTATAGTATTTTTTTTAAATGTTTGATTACTATTTTTTAATATTTATAAGGTTATTTCTAAAAATTAAATATATGAATACTTACATAAATTTCATTTTCATAAAAGTTTTGCCCCCTATAAATTAAATATATGAAGAGTTATGTAAAATTTTATCTCATTCAAAAAAGAAAGTTTAGGTGGGAGAGATAGTCCAAAAAATTTGAATCTATATAATAATATGTTTCAAATTAAATCGAAGACACGCCATCACTTTTCCCCCCTTAATTTTAATATTATTATGGAATAAAAAATGCGGAACTCTTTTATTTCCCTATTATTTTCTAAAGCCTCACAAATATTAATAAAACATTAACTATCTTAATCATTTCTAATAATTCTCCGATTAATATTATTTAATTGGTTTGTTGTGCATGTGGAAGAGAGATGTTAGGATTTTATTTTGAGAGAGACGACTATTTCAGGCCCGTGATTACGAATCCGGCCTTACTTTGCTCTAAAAGCTCCTCAAACAACCAGATCGGAACCCCACTTACACGAAAACAAAATCAAACAAAAGAACAAAGTATTCAAGCCAACGAGACGAAGTCAAGGCGGTTAGAGAGGAAGTTCGAAAAGTGAACGAGACGGATTCGAAGCTACAAAGACAGTGTTTCAGCGCGATTTAAGTTGGTTTTTACAAAATAATGCATCAAGGTGAGTAAGACGAGGTAAAGCTTTTCAAGCAAAAGAAAAAGAAGAATGGTATACTTGTTTGGGAGGCGAATCGCCGACGACGTCTTCTCCTCTACTTTTTGAGATAAGATTCTTTCTTTTGATTCTCGATTCTCTCCCCTTCTTCTATTTTTTTAATGCTGTGTTTTGAGTCTGAGCTCGTTTAGGTTAGAGTTTCGGTATGAAACTCTAGCTTAAACTTTAAAAATCTTGAGCTTTAATGAAAGGGTTCTTGGGGATTTTTGGCAGAATAACGGTATATCCTAATGATTGGTTGCGTGCTCTTTTATAGGTGGAGGATCCCTTCGTTCGCACATGTGAAGAATGAAGGTAAATCCAACGAATGATCGTAGGAATCGTGTGAACAATAGCTGTCCGTATCTTTCCAGGATTTTCGGTTCGTCGATCTTTCTCCTGATCTCGTGGGGACCAACTACGCGAGAGGCATATTTTGTTTGTATCGTAGTCTGAAATTTGTCCTGAACCTTGCGGTCCTATCATCAATTCTTGACGTTAATTAGTTCCCTTTTTTTACTGAGATATATCGCTTATTAAGACACCTTCGCCATGGTAAATTAACAGTGACTTGGAGCTCATGGGCGATCTTGGGCCTCTAATTCTGAGTATTCTTTTTACGCCATCCTTAAAGTTCCTATCTAACTTTGGCTGATACTTCCTTTCGCAGGTTAGGCGTGTGATGGTTGGATGCGAAGGTGAAGGTGATGAGATAGTGGGTCGTACACCAGTACGTAGGTTGTGGTCCCAGCTTAGAGGCTCTCTCTCTAATCCAGATGAACTCCTCATGATTTCCACCCTGTTTACAAACTTGGTTCTAAAAGAAAGTAATTAGTGATGTATTTTTTAGTGATGATTCTTATGAAAATCAATGTACAATTATTTTTAATCGTGATTCATGTCCTATCTTTGGTGCAAAGAGGGAACTCACGTGTATTTGGTCTATGAAAAACAAATTTTGATTTACCTTCAGTAGTTATTATGAATTATGACACTTAATGCTTGTTTTGGGAGAAACAAAGATTCAATCGATGTTGTATGGGCCCAACGTAAACGAATTTTGAAATGTAGCATTTATGGCCAAACATGTGAATATGACTATTAATCCAACGATTCATGAATAGATAATGAGAAGATTGTAACCAAACCATCGGCCATGTGAGGGTAGTACCAAGCTTTGGACCAAATTTCACGCTTTAACATAAACCAAATAAAACAAGCTGATATAAATCAAGGGTTTCAAAATGAACACGTTGAAGACAAACTATCCTTTGAGGTAATCAAATGACGGGAGCATTATCAATGTGTGAACCAAGCCATGGATAAAGAAACAACTACGTGAAATGCTATAGACTAATGAAGCAAAACATGAGGTTTTTAAGGACCAAAGACTTAGACTAAGACCCACGTCCCCGGACAAACGTATACTGAATAGGCATAGGCTCATGAAATCGAGCCATGAATGAAAATAAATCTTAGGAATTTAGGGTTAGGAATCTTTACAGAGAAATGATATTTATGATTAAGGTTTATGAAACTCTCATCCAGTAGAGATCCCTGAGTTTTGAATTTATGCATTACAACCTCTGGTTATGAAAGCGTAACGGAAGTCCCCCCTATTTACTACCCCGATAAAATCGGGGTGTGACACCTAGTCCACCAGCATAAGCACGATTAGGCAATGTAATAGAATGTTAATTCCTAAGCCACTACTTGAGGACTCATATGGCAATTCAACCGGCCTAAGCACAACAATTGCCTTAGGTCCAACATATAGACTAATGGTTAGTATTCCCTATATGCCCAAATTCATATTAAAAGAGTATCTCACATAAAAAGCATTAAGAATAAGGTGCAATTGAATATAATTTTAACTCAAATTATTCATGCAATAGAAAATCAAACACGTGTCCCAACAATATTAAAATAGGTTCATAAAACACAACCTAACCTAAAGATAATTATCTATTCATAATGCAAATTTAATACCAAATACAAATAAGAAGATTGCATGAGAAATACCTAGAAGAATTGGCATCCAATGGCTTCAAATATGCCTTCTAGTGCTGTAAACCCTTCATTCACGTCTAAAATTCATAACCCTTGTAAAAGTCCAGAAAAAGTAACATCACACGCGCGATGCTGGTTTTGCTTCTCTATCACGTGCACGATGCAATGACAGAGTGTCATCAACTCACATGGTAGAGTTATCTCTTGTCGCCTTACGGATTCTAAATTGAGATTTGTCCATGTCAAAAGAGGTTTCTTACACAAAAGAAATAACCGTAAGTAGAAGCATGTGGTTGATATAAATACAAACTTTGTGCTTCCACCAAATTTTATATATGGTGAGAATATTCTCCAAGGTATGAAACATAAAAGATTAAAAACACACAACTCCCCTCTTTAGAAACCCTACTAAAGTAAGCAATTATTAAAATGAAAGAAAGGTCCAAGTTCATGCATTACCTTGAGAAAGATGAACTTAGTGATTAACACGTTGTATGCTTCGCAAGAAGAGGTGGTCCAGGTGCGTCAAAAATAATGGCTGGTGGCAGGAGATTAGCGAAGACAAAGAGGTTGTAGACACTAAAGAAGAGCTCTTAAAGATTCAAAATGGCGAAAAAGAGGAACATGGTAACTCCAAAACACTGGGAAGCATGAACGACACCACCAACGATCGAGATCTTATTGTGAACTATTCAAGAACACTCAAATGCCCTAGTACTAGAAGAAAACATTACCTTCAAACATATGGACACATGTTGATATGTGCTTGTGAAGTGTTTCTAATCGTGAGGGAGACATTTAATACATGTTTTCTTAATGACATCAATGTCTCATTAAGGCTCTTCTATTTCCTTCTACTTGTGGCCAGATCGAAGATGAACACAAGAAATCCCTCATTCTACGACATATGAACAAGGGTTTGGGAAAACTTTTATGGGCCATCTATAAGGTTCACAAAGAAGGTCCAAGAAGGAGAGTTGAAGAAGGCGCATGAAATAGGTGGTTCCTCTGCCAAGGAGGACACACGATCACACCCTCCATCGCATCTATCACTGTTGGATATAATCGAATGGAAACTCGTACAAGACGTTGAATCACATGCAAGAGGTTCTAGTCGCCCATACTATATAAAGATGAGCTTACATCATTTCAGATATTCAATCCATTCCACTCTGAAACTATTTTTTTTTTATCATTCACTTAATTGTGAATTAGAATGTACCAAAATATTAATCTATTACAGTGATCTTTATTCAACCACTTCATCATTTATATCTAGTTCTTGAATGGAATAAGAGCATTCTCAAAACATGTCATCATGGTGTGGTTTACATGTGTTTAGACTATATGGAAAACAAGAAATCATAAGTATTTCAGTAATAAGAAATTTGGTTTAGAAAAAATGGATGAAGAGGTGACACTATGTTCTTGGAATTGGATGCGTATTAAAATAAATAGTATGGATCGTAGCATTTCACAGTGGTACTTGAACTAAAGGGTGTGCTTTATTAAATATGTAATTTGTATGTCAAAGTAGAAATAGTGTGCTTGTATTCAAAGGGCGTCGAAAGGTGTTTTAGTTTGGGTCGAACAGAGTCTGTATTTGCGGTATATGACAGAAAGTCAAATATAGATTGTTGAAGCATGTGTCAAAGCATGTAGTTGCTGAAGGAGTCGACAAAGTCGAAATAGTCTTACTTAGCTTAGTTTTAGTTGAGTTAGTTATTTATATGATTACTTGAAGTTCAAGTAATCTCATCTATAAATAGAGAGGAGCTTTATTTCAATTGTAATGATTCATTCAATTTTGTAGTTGCATTGTGTAGTTTCTGAAATCATAGTTGTGATTAACACATATTATAGCAAACACCTTGAGTGCAGCTTGCACAATTATACATTCATTTTTTTCTTCCAGAATTTCTCTTTTCTCTTACTTTCAATTATATTGTTTTTCTTCTTTCAATTCTCTGTGTAGTGTAGAATCATCTTACAACTAAGGTGTGGTTGTTTCACCTGAGTAAAGGGTGAAGAAAAAGAGGCATGATCAATCAGAAAAATTGATTCTTGTTCATCAAGATTGATTCGGTTAACTTTAAGAGTGGAGTTTTCCCTGTTGGTGTAAGCCCTAGAGGCCAATACTTTTGGTACTTGTATCGAATTATTTATTAATAATAAAAGGCATTTTCTTTATTATGGTTGATTAATAAAGTCCCTGGAATAGATAGTCTGTTTAATGTATTAAGTGTGACTTAATCATGAGAACACATTAAACATAAGGACACTATTCTTAAAGTATCCGTAGTCGAGCTTTAATGTGAAGTGGGATAACATTAAAGCATTAAGACTATTATGTTTGTAGATTGATGATCACATCTCATGGATCATGGATAAAGAGTTATCAAGTCTTAAACATAGGTATGAATATTAGGAGTAATATTTATACCGGATTGACCCGCTATGAGAATACTATATAGAAAGTTATGCAAAGTGTCATAAGTTATTCTCATGGTGATAATAGTGTATACCACTCTTCGACCTGAAACCACTATGGATCCTAGATGTAGAGTCGAGTGCTTTATTGCTGATCCAACGTTATCCGTAACTGGACAACCATAAAGACAGTTGATGGGTACTCCACGAAGCATGCTGAGGGACATGAGTGTCCTAGATGGAATTTGCCAATCCTGCGTAACAGGATAAATGTCTATGGGCCCAATATTGAACTGGACAAGGGTGACACGGTCTATACCTTGTGTTCAATATAGACATAAGGGCAAAGGGGTAATTATACACATAATTATTATCACAAGAGGTTTTGTCAGATCACATGACATTTTCGTGACTTGGGTAGCAATGATGTGTTGCTAGATACCGCTCACTGTTTATTATGTTAAATGCGTGATTTAATATAATTGCCAACGTCGCGAAAACCTATAGGGTCACACACAAAGGACGAATTGATGAGAGATAGAATAATTAAGGAACACCGTAAGGTACGGTGCACTTAAGTGGGAGACGAAATATGGTAAGGTACCAAATACTTAAGTGATTTTGGCATATTATGAGATATGGGCCAAAATGCACTTAAGTGGGCTTTTTGGCTTGAAGCCCACACAAGTGGTTCTATAAATAGAACCCCTTGGGTAGAAGCATTGTCACTCCATTCCACTCAGACAGAAATTCAAGTAGAGACTTGGAATTTTGTTTCCCTCTTTCTCTCACTCAAAGCCTTCATTCATAACAGCTAGCACTGCGATTGAAGGAATCCGTTCGTGTGGACTGAGTAGAGACGTTGTCATCGTTCAACGTTCGTGATCGCCCCGTGGATCTGTATCAAAGGTTTTGATCATTATCAGAGATCTGCACCAAAGGTTTGAATCGCCACAAGAGGTAACGATTCTATCACTGATCATGCCCATTCGTAAGGATCACTAAATGGAGAAATTTTTAAATTCCGCTGCGCCTTGGATGGCTATTCTCCTTCAGTGGTATCAGAGCCACTTACGAAACCATGAATCTGATAACTGTTTTTGTTCTGTAATAATATGATTAAAGACAGAATGAATCAAAGGTTAAATTGAGATCGATCAAGTTACATATATGTGATATATGTAATCCTGATGCAAAATGCATTATATATGATATAGTGTTCTTGTTTCGTTCATTCAAAAACCTCGATGATTGTTTTCCTTTGAGCGATCAATGGTCGTTTGCTTCTTGATCCGACATTAGTATGGTGAAGCAATGACGTGTTGATCAATCATACTGAATTAACAATCAAGACGTTTTTGACGGTCTGAAATTGGTGCATCAGGGTTAGTGACGGCACAAGGGTTGTGTTGTCAGAGAGTTATGCGATTGGGGTTTGATTACACAAGAGTTGTGTGTTCTAAACACTTTTCCGAACAGTGTTAACCGGTTAATGCGTATGGTTAACCGGTTAACGCAATACGATTTTTTTTTTTAATTTTGGAACAGTGTTAACCGGTTAACGCATACGGTTAACCGGTTAACGGAATGCGAATTAAAATTTTTGAAATTTTCAAACAGTGTTAACCGGTTAACGCATTTGGTTAACCGGTTAACGCAAGGCGGAAAACAGTTTTCCAAAACTTTTTCAAACAGTGTTAACCGGTTAACGCATATGGTTAACCGGTTAACGCAAGGCAGAAAAGAATTTTCAAAAGGTTTTCAAACAGTGTTAACCGGTTAACGCATATGGTTAACCGGTTAACGCAAGGAAAAATTCACCCGTTCGGCTAGAAAAGTGCTTTGAAGTATCAAGTGTTGATACGAAAAACGACGTCAATTTTAAATGAATTGTTCATTAAATTTTCGAGCAGGGGCGCTGCCCTTCGACCCCGCAAGGGGCAGCGGACCCCCGGCTAACTCTGCGTAGTGTGATCGGTCGTCGAAATTTAATTTGATTTTAATTAATTAAAGGAATTAATTATAATAATAATAAAGTGTTTATTATTGCCTTGTGGTGATCGGTTATGGCCTTAGTTTTCCTTTGTTTGATTTTGGGTTTTAAAATACGACCTGCGTGTCGTGCCTCTCTCTTAATCTCCAAAATGTAACTTCTTTTCTCATCTCACTCCCTCGTATGTAAAACGAGTTTCTTTCATGTAATGTAATGATATGAAGAAAGCAAAGAAGTCAGTGCCAAAGGAGGACAACCTTGAAGATCTTGCTTGGAGAAGCTTAGATCTTTGTAGGTTAGCTTAGGTTCTCTCATTGGCTTGGGAGAACAATTGCGCTAGGGGCCATAACTGTTTCATTTTGTTTGTATGTATGTTGATGCATGTGAATGTATGTTGATGCATGTGAGAGACGGTTTATATGATAAACAAGCCGGTGAGATCAGAAAATTGCAATTCCCTCAAAATTAAATATTAAGTTTATGCTTTCCAAGTTTTAACACTCATCAAGACTAGTAATGGATAATGTAGGTTTCGCCTACGCGAGGTGCATGATCTATATATTAGTAAGGTGCGATGGGATAATTGTAATATCCAATTGTTAAAACAATGGGTCAAACTTAACTAAACAAATTATAATAAGATTATATATATGTTTAGAAGCAAGAGTTGGGAATAATCCATATGATGGATTGGAATAAGGAGTTATTCACCCAACTGAAATTTTCGAGAGTTGTATGAGATACAATTGGAAGGAGTTCCTACCTAAATAACCTAGTTTTGTGTAATCCGCCTACGCGGACTTAGAACGAAGTGAAATATGGATCTCGACCCACTAGAAAATCTTCCAACGGGATTTTCCGAATCAGATGATGAGGGTCATTTGTTTTGAGTAAAATAGTGGGAGCATGTTTAATTAAAGGCCTAATTAAATATGTCAATGATACTTATATTTTCATTAATCCTTATGTAGATTACCATGACAGCAAACACCTCTAACAACATCCTGCGATCAATCCTTGATAAGGAAAAATTGTCTGGGACAAATTTTCTGGATTGGCACCGAAACCTGAGGATTGTCCTCAAACATGATAAAAAGCTGTATGTCTTGGAGACACCTGTTCCTGAAGAGGAACCTCCTAGTTCTGCACCTAAGGCAGAAAGAGATGCTTATAAGAAGCATGTCGATGATGCCAATGAAACTGCGTGTCTCATGCTGGCTACCATGAACTCAGAATTGCAAAAGCAACATGAGAACATGTCAGCGTTCGATATGATCGAACACCTGAAGTTGCTCTATCAAGAGCAAGCAAGGCATGAGAGGTTTGAAGTTTCAAAAGCCCTTTTTCAAAGCAAGTTAGCTGAGGGAGCCCCTGTAGGTCCCCATGTACTCAAGATGATTGGGTATGTGGAAAACCTTGAGAGATTGGGTTTTCCCCTCGAAAAGGAACTTGCAACTGATTTGATCTTGCAATCGTTGCCAGATAGTTTCAGTCAATTTGTCCTAAATTTCAATATGATTGATATGGACAAATCTCTTCCTGAACTGCTCGCCATGTTAAGAACTGCCGAGCAGAATCTGAAGTCAAAAGGGAAGTCCATTCTGATGATCAGAAATGGAAAGAGACAGAACAAAAGGCCCACTAAGCAGAGTGATAAGGGGAAGGGCAAGGAAGTTTCCAATCCCAGACCCACTGCTGTTTTGAAGCCTAGTGGAGGTATAGCAAAAGAAGGCACCTGCTTCCATTGCGGTAAGACCGGACACTGGAAGAGGAACTGCCCAAAGTACCTGGAAGATAAGAAGAATGGAGTAGAGACTTCAACTTCAGGTATTTTTGTTATTAATTTATCTATTTCTGCATCATGGGTATTAGATACTGGATGCGGTTCTCACATTTATACAAATGTGCAGGGGCTGAAAAGAAGTAGAGATTTGGCAAAAGGTGAAGTCGACCTACGAATTGGCTATGGAGCAAAGGTTGCTGCTTTAGCCGTAGGAACTTTTGTATTGACTTTACCTAGTGGTTTAATAATTCAGTTAGAGAACTGTTATTATGTACCTGCAATTAGCAGGAATATTATTTCCATTGCTTGTTTGGACAAGTTTGATTTTTCATTTATAATAAAGAACAATTGTTGCTCAATTTATTTGAATGATATATTCTATGCTACTGCACAAATAAACAATGGACTATATGTCCTTGATCTTGAAATGCCTATTAATAACATTAATACAACTAGGTAAGAATATTAAAACTCTTCGATCAGATCGAAGTGATGAGTATTTAATCCTAGAGTTTGATGACCATCTGAAAGAGTGTGGGATCCTATCCCAACTTACTCCTCCTGGAACATCCCAATGGAAGGGTGTACCTGAGAGAAGAAATCGAACCCTGTTGGACATGGTCCGATCCATGATGAGTCACACCAATCTTCCAAACTCCTTTTGAGGACATACACCATTGACATTAGCTTACACACTTAACCGTGTTCCATCCAAAAGGTTGAAAAGACACCATATGAGATATGGAGTGGTAAGAGACCACATATGTCTTACATGAAGATTTGGGGTTGCGAAGTTTATGTGAAACGACAAATTTCAACTAAGCTTGAGCCCAAATCTGACAAATGCTTATTTGTGGGGTATCCTAAAGAAACAAGAGGATATTATTTCTACAATCCTTCTGAGGGCAAAGTGTTTGTCGCTCGAACTTGAGTTTTCCTAGAAAGGGATTTTATTTCCAAAGGAATCAGTGGGAGGAAAGTAGAACTTGAAGAAATTCAAGAATCACAAAGTATCGATACACCTATGGAGGAATTAGAGCAGGAAACACAAGTAGTTGTGTAAGAGCAACCTGCTAAAGTAGAACAAGACCAGCGTAGGTCAGGCAGGATACGTCACCTACCTGAGATATATGGATATCTGATCAAGGTGATGTATTACTCATGGATCAAGATGAGCCTGTGACCTACTTATGGAATCTTCGTTTTGATGAAATAGTAAAACTGTATGGATTCATCAAGAACGAAGATGAGACTTGTGTCTACAAGAAGGTTAGTGGGAGCATGATCGTATTCCTGGTATTATATGTAGATGACATATTACTCATTGGAATCGATATCCCTACCCTGCAACAATTAAAATCTTGGTTGGGGAAATGCTTTTCTATGAAGGACCTGGGTGAAGCAGCCTATCAGAATCTATAGAGATAGATCATGAAATGCTTGGCCTAAGTCAGAGCACATAGACAAAGTGCTGAGACGCTTTAATATGAATGATTCCAATCTGGTTATGTGTTTTGCTTAAATGGTGGCACTGTGAGCTTGAAAAGTTCAACGCAAGATGCAGTTGCTGATTCTACAACTGAGGCTGAGTATATTGCTGCCTTAAGTGCAGCAAAGGAAGCTGTTTGGATCAATAAACTTGGCATAGTCCCTAGCATTGTGGATCCCATTGGTCTCTATTATGATAACAATGGTGTTATCGCACAAGCTAAGGAGCCTAGATCTCACCAACGATCCAAACACATACTTAGGCGTTATCATCTCATTCGAGAGATAATAGATAGAGGAGATGTGAAAATATGTAAAGTACCTACACTAGACAATATAGCCGACCCACTGACAAAGCCTCTTGCGCAGCAGAAGCATGATGGCCATACTAGATCAATGGGTATACGGGGTATGCCTGATTGGCTCTAGTGCTAGTGGGAGATTGTTGGTGTAAGCCCTAGAGGCCAATACTTTTGGTACTTGTATCGAATTATTTATTAATAATAAAAGGCATTTTCTTTATTATGGTTGATTAATAAAGTCCCTGGAATAGATAGTCTGTTTAATGTATTAAGTGTGACTTAATCATGAGAACACATTAAACATAAGGACACTATTCTTAAAGTATCCGTAGTCGAGCTTTAATGTGAAGTGGGATAACATTAAAGCATTAAGACTATTATGTTTGTAGATTGATGATCACATCTCATGGATCATGGATAAAGAGTTATCAAGTCTTAAACATAGGTATGAATATTAGGAGTAATATTTATACCGGATTGACCCGCTATGAGAATACTATATAGAAAGTTATGCAAAGTGTCATAAGTTATTCTCATGGTGATAATAGTGTATACCACTCTTCGACCTGAAACCACTATGGATCCTAGATGTAGAGTCGAGTGCTTTATTGCTGATCCAACGTTATCCGTAACTGGACAACCATAAAGACAGTTGATGGGTACTCCACGAAGCATGCTGAGGGACATGAGTGTCCTAGATGGAATTTGCCAATCCTGCGTAACAGGATAAATGTCTATGGGCCCAATATTGAACTGGACAAGGGTGACACGATCTATACCTTGTGTTCAATATAGACATAAGGGCAAAGGGGTAATTATACACATAATTATTATCACAGGAGGTTTTGTCAGATCACATGACATTTTCGTGACTTGGGTAGCAATGATGTGTTGCTAGATACCGCTCACTGTTATTATGTTAAATGCGTGATTTAATATAATTGCCAACATCGCGAAAACCTATAGGGTCACACACAAAGGACGGATTGATGAGAGATAGAATAATTAAGGAACACCGTAAGGTACGGTGCACTTAAGTGGGAGACGAAATATGGTAAGGTACCAAATACTTAAGTGATTTTGGCATATTATGAGATATGGGCCAAAATTCACTTAAGTGGGCTTTTTGGCTTGAAGCCCACACAAGTGGTTCTATAAATAGAACCCCTTGGGTAGAAGCATTGTCACTCCATTCCACTCAGACAGAAATTCAAGTAGAGACTTGGAATTTTGTTTCCCTCTTTCTCTCACTCAAAGCCTTCATTCATAACAGCTAGCACTGCGATTGAAGGAATCCGTTCGTGTGGACTGAGTAGAGACGTTGTCATCGTTCAACGTTCGTGATCGCCCCGTGGATCTGTATCAAAGGTTTTGATCATTATCAGAGATCTGCACCAAAGGTTTGAATCGCCACAAGAGGTAACGATTCTATCACTGATCATGCCCATTCGTAAGGATCACTAAATGGAGAAATTTTTAAATTCCGCTGCGCCTTGGATGGCTATTCTCCTTCATTCCCAACATCTAGTATCTAGAGCACTGGTTTTGAGATCTTTGGGACACATTGAATCACGATGAATCATTCGAACGGGAACTTTCCATCGAATCTTCCCATCTTTAATGGTAAGAATTATGAAAATTGGTGTAAGCAGATGAAGGTTGTTTTTTGTTATCAAGATCTTTAGGATCTTGTGAAGAATGGAGTAACACCAATTGGAGAGAATTCTACGGGTGAACAGAAGGTTGCACACAAAGAATTGAAGAAGAAATATTACAAGGCTCTTTTTTTAATCCATCAATGCGTTGATCCAGACAACTTTGAGAAAGTTGGTGATGTAGATTCTGCAAAGGAAGCACATGACATACTGGAAAATCATTTGGAGGTGTTGACAAAGTGAAAGAGTTGAGTTTACAAACTCACAAAAGAATGTATGAATTACTTCAGATGGATGACAATGAAACGTGACTGATTTCTTCACTAGGGTAACAAGACTGGTGAGTCAAACCAAAATGTGTGGGGAAGTGTTGACATCAAAATTTATACTGTAAAATATTTGGAGGTAATTACATCCAAAGTTTGATCATGTTGTAATATCCACAGAATAATCGAAGAATTTTTCCAGTATGACAAAATAAGAGCTTTAAGGGGCGCTTGAATCTCACGAACAAAGAATGGCTAAAATAACTGCAACCAAGTCGAAGACTGATGTGGCTTTGCAAGCTCGGTGGACTAAAGAAAAGAAAGACAAAGGAATATGGAATGACAACAAGGGTAGAGGAAGTTACAACAATTTGACTGGTAGGGGAAACCATCAAGAGGGTAGTTCATCAAATCAAAGATAATCCTCTAAGCAAGGCAATCACAAAGGTGGTGGTGCGGGTAGAGGGAGAGGCGATGGAAGAAAACCTAATAAAAGTCATATGTAGTGCTACAATTGTCAAAAGTATGGCCATTATACAAGTCAATGTCGAGGAGGCGAGAATGATTAGGAAAGTGATGCAAAGCTTGTAGAAGACTAAGTGATGTTAATGATTACAACAAAAGAAGAAGAAAGATTCAAAGATAAATAGTATCTCGACTCAGGTTGTTTGTCACACATGACTGGAAGAAAAGATTGGTTTATCAACATCAGTCCCTCGTTGAAAAACAATGTGAAATTTGCAAATGACAATATCCTATCTGCTGAAGGTATTGGTGATGTTCTGATCAGGAGAAAGGATGATAAATAATCAGTAATTTCCAATATGTTGTACATACTTGGCATGAAGAGTAATCTTCTAAGTATAAGTCAGATGATCGAAAGGAATTACAAAGTATCAATCGAAGATAGAATGATGAAAGTGATCGACTCGAGAAATAGGTTAATCTTGAAGGCTCTTATGTATTAGAATAAAACTTGATGTGTTGGAACACAAGTGTCTGGCGCCTGCAGCTAGCATAGATGAATGGTTATGAAATTACAGACTTGGTCACTTGAATTTTAATGACATTAGTAATCTGAAGAGGAAGAACATGGTTTCAGGCCAACCAGAAATCTGTATTCCATAAGAAATATGTGAAGAATGTGTTCAAGTAAAGGAACAAAAGAATATCTTCAGCAAGGATGCAAGAAGAAAGTCGAAGGTTCGACGAGATCCTTCCAACTTATTATCCGACGTTTACAAAGTCATAAATCTTTGCAATGTTTACAAAATTAGCTTTTCAGTGGTAGCAAAAGAGGATTATTGGTCTACATATCAAGGGGACATTCTCTGACACGATGAAATAATGGGATGAAAGAAAAAGGGTCGCCCAAACAGCACCCGTATTCGAAACGAAATGGATACGGAAAACAAAATGGTTAGATTATGTAGTTCATGTCGTCAGCCCGGGCATAATCGTACTAACTGTCTCAGTGTTGGAACAAGCACAACAAGATAATTTTAATTGTAACTCTTTTGCTTTATATTAAAAACAACACTCATTTCATATGATAAACATAACAAATACAATAATTAAACAACAACACAAGAAACTACAATAAATAAAATAACATCACATAAACAACATAACTATGCGATTACAACCATCAAAACAATTTTGTGAGAAGTACACATCATCCTGTGAACGTCTCTGTCAGTTTTAATATTGACCCAGAAACGAACTTCTCCATTTTGATTGAACGTCGTATCAAACCATTGAATTCTTCTGATCCTTTCATCATCTGCAAAGTGTCAATCTAACCAACGGTTCAAAGTTCTGTTAAGATGTTCGAACGTATCTACATTCCAAAGTTGGATCTTCATCGGAGGTCGCACTGCTGAAAAGATTAAGTCGACGTTTCTCTTGTGAATATAACAAGTATGAATATTCAGACATTTTAAAGAAAATTGAAGGAGATTAAAGAAAAATGGAAGGAGAAGGTATGAATTTGTCTGAAATTTTTTGGGAGGGTGATGGTGTATTTATAAATAAGTGGTAGAGCAGTAGCCACATGTATTGACGCACACATAGAAACACTATGCATGCGCCATTGCATGTGGCACCAATGAATACAATTTTCATTGCATGTGGCACCAATGAATACAATTTTCATTGCATGTGCCCATATCATTGACGCATGTGTTCAACTAGAAAATAGATGTGTTAGTCCAACTGACGCATGCTTTATTAAAGGTGGTTATTTCGGTAATTATTTTGAAAATTAAGTTATTTTAGTTTTTTAATTTAAAAAATGATTATTTTAAATAAAAAATACACAAAAATTAGTTTTCAAAACAAATAAGAGAGTACAAGCTATTCTTATTTTGAATTTCCTGGACTGTATTTCAGGTTCATGTGTTTTAGGCTGGTTTGGCGTGAGCGGTCAGAATTGTGACTTCTTCCCAATGGCTGAATTGTTATTGCAACCTGCAAAAAGTACGCAGGATTGCAGCTTTTGGCTGAGTATCGTATGCCTTATATTTAGTTTAGAATCCTATTATTAATAATAATTGTTTTTTTTAGTGTTACAAAAAAAATTAATTAACAAACTTACTTTTGTCAAATTATTAAATTCAAGAAGTAGACATAATGAAATTTTAAATGGATTAGGATGTCTTGTAAAAATACATTGTACTAGTACTTTTTTTTTCGAATTACGTGTCATCGTTTCAATCTTAGAAGCTAACAGCCAACGCGTAGAGGATGTAACATCACATGACAGTTTCATTTGAAATTTGAAAAGAATAAGCAAAGGATGTAAAGCATGAACATAAGAGAACTCATTTTGATCGTTCTATGTACAACTTGTCTATCCATTATTCACTTTATAGTTTTACTAACCCATATTTTCTTTCCTAACAATCCAATGATGTAAAGTATGATTCAATATTTCTCTTAGGCCATAGAAGGGAGTCGCAAAATAGGTCGTCGCCCCATTTCGGCTCCCCTTAAGCCCGTAAAAGAAAAGCGGGAAATAAGTTCGCTAAATGAAATTAAAAGGTCGTAAAAGAAAGTGGGATAAACAAGTTTGTTAATTGAAATTAAAGTTAAAATTCTAGTATGTTAGTTAAAGTGATGGTTGATGAACGACGAATTTGTCAGTGTATTTTTTATTTATTTTTTATTTTTTAATTGATTAATAAATTTATTTTTATATTTTAATTAAAAAAATTATTTATTTTTTAAAATAATTTTTTATAAAATACTCTTCAAAAAAATTATATATATATATATTCACAAATAATGTTTAAAATATAACCATTAACAAGACAATTGTTAATTTTCAACCAATCAAAATAAATATTTTGAGTGTTTGATAATTAGATTGACAAATCAACTCATCTCTTTTTTGACGGATTTAAAATAGGACGGATAAGTGGACACAAAATTTCAACCTAACTCGTTATCTTGTATGGGTGTGCGGGCCGAGCCGACGTACCACGACCTGTTTTACAATATTTAGTTTTGGAAGCGCGATTTTGAATCTACCGTTATCTCATTTGTCCGTCTTTAAATAGTAAAAAAAATATGGAATATGTATATATTATCAAATTATTTAAATGTTATAATCTTTTATATTACTTTATTTAAAAACGAATAAGCTTTATTTATAGAGTATCACATTGGTGAATAATTTTTAATTTAATTATGTTAGTTTAGATGTTATGTATTAGAAGAGTAGTTTGAGGTATATAGTGTTGCACCTGCGTGTCTGTATGAGGATGATGATATACACCACCGTGCATAAGCTCAATATGCATAGGATATTATAAATAGAGAAATGATACTTTAACATTACTTTAGACAATACTATACCGTATATCACTATTCACAAATACATTAAACAGTGACAATTTTGACTTTTCTTCAGAAAGTTCTCTCTCCATAATAATTTTGGTTAATGGTATGTAAAAATTTGGTTAATAGAATATGTAATTTAGTTAATATATATTTTAATGTTAAAAAGTAATTTAAATTAGAAAAATAAATCTAGTTAATTGAATATAATAACTTGATTAATATAGTTAATATTTAGTTATTGAGTGTCTGACACTAAAAATATAAGTTTTATTTAGTAAACCAATTTTGATTAATGTTATGTATAAGACTTTAATAAAGCTCATAACTTGATTAATGAATTTTCAAAATTAAAAAAAAATTAAATAGTAAAATAAAGTTGGTTAATGTAGTGTAAAAATCAACTGTTCTATTTTATAATTTAATGCAAAAATTTGGTTAATATTATATATTTTAATGATTAATAAAGTATTGAAGTCGGTCAATGAACTATAAATAAATAAGTGGTTAATAACAAACATTTTTGTAGTTAATGCAATGGTAAAATTGATTACACAATCTTATATTTATGTTATAAGATAAAAAATAATATATATATATATATATATATATTATATATATTATATATATAATATATATATATATATATTATATATATATATATATAAAGATTGGTTAATAGAGTTCACAACTTGGTTAATGAGTTTTTAAAATTAAAAAAATAATAAAAATAAAATAAAGTTGGTTACGGTAGTATAAAAACCCATTGTTATATTTCATAATTTAATGTGAAAAACTTGGTTAATATTATATATTTTAAGGGTTAATAAAGTATTGAAGTTGGTTAATGAACTATAAGTAAATAAGTGGTTAATAACAAACATTTTTGTAGTTAATACTAAAATTGATTAATGACACAATCTTATATTTATGTTATAAAATAATATATATAAAATAAAAAAATTATTTTAAAAAAATATTGTTCACGGTATAAATACGGTGAACAGTACATACGGTATATATATTTGTGTCATAAATGGGTGTCAAGATATCACAACTTCTATATATACTACGAAAATAACTTTGTAAGAAGTTAACTCATTAGTACAATTGAGTTCAAGTTTATAATTTTACCTTAATATCATTCACCTAGTTCGATCTCTTCCGCTCTTCCACTACTTTCAATTTCGTTACAACTAACTTTTAGTTACAATTATCACCAATCCTAAGAACTGTAACTGCTTTTTTCCTCATTGGATCTCCATGGTTGAACCTTCACATGTTGCTAATGTTGCACCATTTGGAAGTTTGGTTCATAAGTCACAAGGTTTTGTAGTCAATGCTTCTGATTCTTCTTCCTCACATCAGTTTGGACCAAAAATATCGATCAAACTGTAGGACAATAACTATCTTCTATGGAATCAATAGGTGGAGGGAGCACCCTCGCTCAAAGAGTTCACAAGATATTGGTGAACCTTCATATTCCAGAGAAATTCAAGACTGAAAAGGGTCGTGTTGAAGGAAAAGTTTCGGATGAGTATGAGACTTGAATAGTGCAAGATAAGGTTGTCTTCATCTGGCTTCTCTTTACAATTTCTAAATATATGTTGCTTCATGTGCTATCATGCAAACATGCTTTTGAGGTATGAGACAAGATTCACAAGTAATTTAATGCTCATACGAAAGCACGAGTTAGAAAACTTCGTGTTGAATTTAAATCCTTAAAGAAAGGTAATAACTCTATAATTGTGTATGTGTTATGTGTTATGACCGTTGCAAATTCATTGGTTGTTGTTGGAGCAAGATCAAATAGATTATATCCTTGATGGCTTACTAGAAGATTATAACCCGTTTTTCATGAAAATGTATAACATTTATGCGCCTCAAACGTTGTATGATGTTGAAGCTCTTCTCTATGTTCAAGAAACTCAGCTTGATTTTTGTTGCAGGAGTTGGCTATGTCAATTGTCATTGCAAATGTGGCTCATGAAAATCATCAAATAGGTGGTGTGCGAGAGAGTGTTACAAGTATTAGAGGTAGAGGATGCATGACTCATGGAAGAGGTCGTTCCTCATTTGAGACTAGACCTATGTCCTAATTGTGTGGTAAATATGGCCATACCGTAGTTTAATGTTGGCATATATTTGGTGAGTCTTTCACACCTACACAAGCTCAGTCGAAGTTGACAAATTTTCCAGGTGCCTTGACTGATAAGCCTCAACCTCTGATCCTCAAACCATACCTATGAAGGCCACTAGACATGAATATTCTCTCCCGAAGGAGCTAGAAAACCAAGCTTGATTTGCTAATTCGGGTGCTTCTCATCACTCTACTACTCAATCATCTTTCTTACACAACAAGAAATCTTATGCAGGTCAAAGTTGTATTTGTGTTGCAAATGTTCAATCCCTATCCATTAAGTGGGTAGGTTCCTCTTGCGTGTTTTCAAAATCATGTTTTGCCATCTGTCTTACTCTTAATGACATTCTTTATATTCCTTGCATAACAAGAAATTTGCTTTCAATCTCAAAGCTTTCTAGAGATAATCAAGTTGTGTTTAAATTTATTATTGATAAGTTTTATATTGAATCTCATGTTTCTAAGTGTACTCTACTTGAAGGCTTTCTTGACTCAAGTGGATTATATTGTTTTCCACTATTTCTAGTGGCCCTTCAAGGAAATCTTCCCTGAGCCACCATAGTTCATTTCCTTCTTGCACATTTGTCCTTTTAATTTCTTATCCTACTATTTTTGATGTAACTAAACGTAGCACTATCTTTTTGTGACATTATAGGGCATGTCATGTTCATTTTCCTGCCAATAAGCTTGCTTTAAAATATTTTAATATTCATATCTCAAATAAAGTAACTACTCCCTTCATCCCAAAATAAGTGGCATACTTGAAACTTTCACACAGATTAATATAATAAATAAAAGAGAGAGAATAACGATTTTACTAAATTATCCTTATTAGCTATTGGTGCATTCTAATTATCATTAATGTAAGGTGAGAGAAATAGTAAATTAAGAGTATTAATTAGAGGATACAATTGGAAGATCAGAATTAAAATTGTATTGGAAACTAAAAGCGACACTTATTTTGAGACAAATAATTTTTACAAATGCGACATTTTTTTTGGCATAGATGCCCCATTTTATTATAACATGATTAAAAGGAGACCATCTTTTAATCAGTTGGGTGCCACATTGTCTACCTTATATTTATGCATGAAATACCCACTCTCCGACAGACGGGTGAGAGTCATCCAATGAGACCAGGAAATCTCTAGGAAATGTTATGTAAAGAGTCTTGGACTGATAAGGGTTCGAACTCTAGGCCTGAATACTAGGAAAGTTGGTTCGGGAGTCAAGCCACCAAAAGAAGCTCGTCGAGATGAATAGGCTTCACCTCAAGAGGGCGAGCAAATATAAGACAAAAGCCTCAAAGGGAATGCCCGTGAGCTTATTACTTTATTGTTATTTGTTTTACCATTACTTATTTGCTTCAATGTAATTTTGATAAGACAAGAATTATATCTCTATCGGTTTTGTGAGGATATGTTGTTTTTATGAGTATGCATTATATTCCCTATTTGCCTCGTAAGGCACGAGGGTTTTTAATGAGGATTTCCACTTTACTATTTCTTAAGTATCTACATTGTTGTCTTTTCCCTCTCTTTACAAGCAACCTAAAGGATACCGGAGAATACCGCCTTTTGAGGTGGTTAAAACGCTGGATATCTAAGAGGGATCCTCGTTGCCCCTAGAGGCAATCAAAATGATGGATCTTCAAGAGGGATCCTTTCCTTCTTGTTAAGTGTCAAATATTAGTAGATTTTACATGGAAAATTGGTACTTATTAGCTTGTTTCATAAGATTCATGTATCAAAACTCCAACTTTGATGTAAAGAATAGCTTTAATAGGTTATCGAATAGATTTTTCTTAAAGTAATCTAATTCAACTCAATCTGTAGGTATGCATGCATGTACAAGAGTTTTGGTCATCAAATGATAGAAGAAATGCTCGTCAATCATCTTTGAAGAAAAACTTCCCATGCTTGTTCCCGCTTCCGAGCGCATCTTCCAACACCAAGGGCGAAAAAAAACAGAAAGTTCCATGTTGAGCGTGGATTGGCAGCGCAAGGGTGCTGAATTCCGTTTCTTGGGCTCAACACAGGTTGTGGTGGTTTAAGTTTCTTGTCTATTAAGCTGCACCGAGCGCAACGGGGTTGGGCTGAGCGTGAGTCCACTTTTCAGACCACTATAAATACCTTTCAAAGTGAGAAAATTGGGGCATATATCATTTTTGGAATAAGAAACACAGTAAACAAAAGGAAAGGGTGATTCTTGAAGATCAAAAGCTGGATACACATCAATTGTCAAGAAATCACATTTGATGCACATTCATGTTCATTCTTCCTATTTGTACCAAGCTACCATGAGTAGCTAAATCCATTTCTTGTTGGGATTGGATGTAGTTCGCCTTAACATTATGTATGTTTATTGATCATGGTGTTATATACAATCTATTTATGAATTAATATTGATGTTATCTTTGTTTCACTGTTTAAATTTATATATTCGAATTAATATTAAGAAATACGGTTTGAATCTTGATCTAAGATAATCATCAGTTAGATTCTAAAGGCTAGACATAGATTTAGGTTTAACATTCACCATAAATATTGATTCTTAATGCTACCTTATTGCTTAATATGCTGAGAAGTTGTCGATTAAACAATAAGGTTGAACTCTCATCAGAAGTTTAGACATAAACCATGTTTTTTAGTGATATGTGATGATATTGATGAATATCTAGGTTTTGTATAACTGATCAGTAAACTACTTATTCAGTCGGTGGATGAAATCCAATCCTGACAAGCTCTCATATCTATGAAACTTTATCTATCATTTATATATTTACATTTCGTAACCAAACATATTGAAACCTTTCACTTAAAATCATATTAATTATGGAACGAAAGTGATATCTCACTAATCCCTATGGAGACGATACAAACAATACTTATCGATGAAATTCACTTTCAACAAACCGGCATCGTTGCTGGGGATTGGCGTATAGACATGGCAAGCATAGAAACAGTTTATATTATTTTAAGTAGTTTTTCACTTATATATTTGTACGTTGTTATATTTGTTATCCATCGTGTTTGTTCACTTGTGTGGTTAGGATTTCAGAACTCTGTTTATGCGAGGAAGTTTACCGAAAGATCAACTTTTTGATCCTGAAATTGAAAGAATAGCTCGTAAAAACAACAGGAAGGAATTTCTACTTCTACTTATTCAACAAATCTTAGAACTGAAGAAGTAATGGATACACCAACTCCTTTCAAAGAGCCTTGTCAAAATAGCCTAAGAAGGAATGCTCATGTTGTCAAACCTGTACAGAATGCAAGAAACCCATAGATGAAAACCTGATTGCTTAAAATCTTATATGAAAATCCTTTTATTGGACTTGACCATGAATATCCATACACTCACCTTACCAATTTCTATGAGATTACTGGTACACTTAGAGCTTCTGAAGTGGATGAAGAACATATGTTCATGAGATTGTTTCCTTATTCATTGATCGGGAAAGCAAAAGAATGGTACCTTGACCAACCAACTAAGACTATGATAGATTGGAATGCACTTTAGGAAAAATTTATCGATAGGCTTTTTCCATACAATAGATTTATGGAGGCCAAAACCTTAATTGATGTATTTTCTCAATGCTCAAGTGAATCACTTTGTAAAGCATGGGAGCGATACAAGTTAATGTTGAAAAGATGTCCCAACCATGGTTTTGATGAGCTTACTCAGATTCATATCTTCTGTAATGGACTTTAACCACAACCAAAATTTCTTTTGGATGCAATTGTGGGTGGTTCTTTAATGTCTAAGAGTGCATAAGATGCAATTGCTATTATTGATAGAATGACACTCAATGATCACCAAGTTCAACACAATATAAGTCTTTCACCAAAAAAAGCTAGAATAATTAAATTGGGAAAAATGATGCAATTTTGGCTCAGAACAAACTGTTAACTCAAATTGTGGAAGAACTTACAAAACAAATGTCCAAGCTTCCGCAACAACTCAAAAAATGCAAGAAGTCCTGAACAAACATCAACAGGTTGCATACTGTGAACTTTGTAGTGGAGATCATCCCACGAGTTATTTTCCTTCGGCAAATGCAAAGGTGAATTACATGGGAAATCAATATCAACAGATACAAGTACCATATCTAGGCAATACTGGTTATCAATAGAGAGGGAACAATGCACATTATAACCAGAAGCAGGACCATCTAATAGATAAAATCTGTATCAGAATTATAATCAGAATCAACATCCACAAGATAAAAATTCAAAGATTAAGGACACTCCAAATCAGTTTATGCAAATGTCTACAACAAATCATAAGAGCACTGATGCAACCATAAAGAACCTTGAAAATCAAGTTGGTCAAGTAGCTAAGCAATTTTCTGATCAATAAGGAGGGAAGTTTACTGCGTACACTCAAGATAGTCCAAATGAACATTGCAAATCCATTCTAAATCGGAATGGCAAAGAAGTTGGAAAAGGAATTGGTGATAATAATGGAAAAGAGCAAGTTATGATAGAAACACAAGAAGGGGAAAAGGAAGAATGTGAGAGGGAAGTAGAGAAAGAAAGTAAAAAGGAAGAATTAGTTTTAAATGAAAAAAATTGAAAATGAAGGGTTAGAAAAGAAAAAGAGTGATGAAAAGAAGACAAAAGTTCAAAAAGTTTAAAAGGAGAAAGGGAAATGAAGAGTTTTCCAGTGCAACGCCTACCTTACATGCGTGCTCCTATTAAGAAAGACAATGTGAGGCATTATGCAATGTTTTTGGATATATTTAGCCGGTTGCATATAAATATTCCATTTTTGGAAGCTCTTGAACAAATGCCAACTTATGCTAAATTCATGAAGGATATTCTCATAAAGAAAATGAGGTATACAAATCAAGAGACTATAAACCAAGATGATGGTTTTAGTGCAATCATTCAAAGAACTATCCCACATAAAGAAATAGACTTTGGGAGAGTTACATTGCCTGCCACTATAGGGAATGTAAACATTGGTAAAGCATTAGTAGATTTAGGTTCAAGCATAAACCTGATACCATTGTTGGTGGTTCAGAGGTTAGGCAACCTTAAAGTTAAACAGACAAAGATGACATTGTAGTTGCAGATAAATCCATCACCCGTCCATCAGGAATAGCTGAAGGTGTTTTGGTTAAGGTGGAAAAGTTCTTATTTCGAATTTATTTTATTGTGATGGATATTGAAGAAGATGATGATCACCTTTGATTTTATGTCGACCTTTATGAAAACAGCAAGAATGATGATAGACGTGGATGAGGGAGTGATGAAAGTAAGAGGGCAAGATAAAGAAGTCAACTTCTGTTTGTTTGAAGCAAGCAAGCATACAACCATCAAAGGAATATGTTGTCAAATGGATGCTCTTGACAAAGAAATAAAAGAAGAGAATATTGGTTATTGTATAACAGATCCTGAAACACCAGTAGAAGATTTCATACTAAAAGAGGAAATGGGATAAACACATTCCTAAAGAAAAGCAAAGGAATCAGAAGAATTTGTGAGAAAGCCAAAACTTGTAAGCAAGACATTCATGATGATGTCAAGAGGGTCAGGCCAATAAAAGAGACATGACAAGACAAAGCCACGTGATGGTGATGTAGATGATTGGATCATATCACAAAGACCACCTTGAATTCACTTGAAAAAAGGCGTCGAGTTAATGACGTTAAACAAGCGTTTGTTAGGAGGCAACCCAACTTTGTAAGTATTTTAGTTTTGAATTTTGTATTTTAAGTCTTTAAGGATGAAAATGAATGGATTTTGAAAGCAAGAGTGCATTTTCAAAAACCTAATGTCCAAGATCCCGCATTGAGCCCAAGATTTCGTGCTGAGCGCGACCTGCTGTATCAGTAAAAAAATTATTAATTGGCATACGGTCAAGCCATTTGTTCAAGAGGAGACAACTGATCCAAAGGTTTATGAAGAAGGTGAAGCAGAAGATGAAGAGGAAACAAGAGACATGAGTGAATTTGATGAGGATAGGGGATTATTTTACTGAAAAGCTCGCCATTGCTAGTGAAATCTACAAGCTATCAATCATTTATTTACTTATTTGATTTATCATGTTCTCTTTGAACTAATTTGTGGTTTTATAAACTTATTTTGAAATTTATTGGATCTTTGTTGAATCTGGGATTTTTGGTTGGCATCTTATGTCAACATAAATTTATGGTGGATTTTGTTAATTAAGTTGTTGTTTTGTTTAATTTGGTTCGAGTAGTAGTAGTTTAGTGTTAATTTCAAGTTGTTTAATTTTAGCAAAAATATTTTTTTGAGTTTGTTCTCAAAGCTTGTCTCTTGATGGCTTAAAGAAACCTTGAGTAATTGTCTCAAGTTTGAATGTTCAACAAGCAAATGCAAGTGGTAATGATAAAAGCTTGAAAGATGGTGCAATGTCAAGGTACATGTTTATTGCTTTCTAGAACATATCATGAATATGAAAGTTGAAATTTTTACAAAAAAATATGTTCATGCATTCTTTTGCAGTACTGGTTTCATGATTGAATAACATTAGAACACAACCTAAATGTGAGGAAGCTTTACACAGCTTACTAAATGCACAAGAGACCAACAATCGTTTGTTTTAACTCGGTTCACTTATGTTTAATCTTGAAATTATGTTGATTTGAATGAAAGCATTAAAATGATCAAGGATTTTTTTTTGAAATTGAGCACAATCACTTATCCAAAAGTAGCATACCTTGTGAGTGAGTGAGTGAGAATTTGATAACCCCTTTGAGATTTAGTGGCAAAATCTATGTCAATTTTGAACTGTGAAATTCACTAAACAAGAAATAAATTTAGTGAATTTTTCCCTTTGTACTTTAAGTTCAATTCATAATTTATTTTTGACTGGATTCTGAAATTTTCTTAAACCTTTAACCTTCATTGCTTGTAAAAAAAATTCCCCTTGCCTTAGAAAATATGGGAGAATTCATTGTACAATGTTTGGTTGTATTCAAGTTGGGGAGAAAAATGTGGGTTGTTTCAAATTTGAAAAAGAAAGAAGAATGTGAAAAGGAGAGAAACTTGTGAAAAAGATAAATTTAAAAAAGAAAAGGGTTTTGAAAGAAGAAAAAAAAGAGAGATGAAAAAGTTTGAAAGAAAAAGTGGCAAAAATGACTTGTGCCATTTATTTTGAATCAAGGGTGTAACATTCAAACAAAGATAAGTGTTAAATGAAGTTGTGAAAGGTAAATAGTTAGATAAGTGAATGCTCTTCTAGATTTTGGCAACTTTGTTTCAAAGACCCTTTTTGATATGACCTTTCTTTGATTAACCAAACCATAATACAACCCTTGAAAGACCTTTGTAAATTGTACTTTTATGCTTTCAATGTAATTTTCCTGGATGAATACATAAGTTGATCAAGATGTTAGCAAGATTGTTGGGTGTGAGTCATGTCCCTCATATTTTTCTTTATCCAGTTATAAAGAAGTGTGTTAGGTATGATTCATGATTGGGCATGTATTGCCTTGGAATGTATGGCATGAGTTTTGTGTTTAGAACTTGTTTCATGATCATGGTTTAATTCTAGGTTATTATAAGCATAAATCTTGCTTGTGCATTCAAAATTTGAACCATGCATTCATCATCTTTTCTCTACAATGAATTGTTCATGAGAAATCTTGGAAGTACTCTTGTTTCTTGTAGGATTTCAAGACTTTTGTTTAAGGAAAAACAAAGTTCTAAGTTGGGGAGAGTTGTTAAGTGTCAAATATTTGTATATTTTTACATGGAAAATTGGCACTTATTAACTTGTTTCATAATATTCATGTATAAAAACTCCAACTTTGATGTAAATAATAGCTTTAGTAGGTTATCAAATATATTTTACTTAAATTACTCTAACTCAACTCAATTTGTAGGTATCCATGCATGTACAGAAGTTTTGGTCATCAAATGATAGAAGAAATGCTCACCAATCATCTTTGAAGAAAAGTTTCTCATGCTTGTTCCCGCGCTGATTGCAGCTCCAAGCACCAAGGGAAAATTAAAACAGAAATTTCTGCGATGAGTGTGGATTGACAGTGCAAGGGAGCTCAACACCGTTTCATGGGCTCAATGCAGGTTGTGGCGGTTTAAGTTTCTTGCCTGTTAAGCTACGCTGAGCGCAACAGGGCTGGACTGAGTGCGAGTCCACTTTTCAGACCACTATAAATACCTTTCAAAGTGATAAAGTTGGCGCATATATCATTTTTTGGAATAAGAAACACAGTAAACAAAAGGAACATGTGATTCTTGAAGATTAGAAGCTGGATACGCATCAATCGTCGGGAAATCATATTTGATGCACGTTCATCTTCATTCTTCTTATTTGTACCAAGCTACCATGAGTAGCTAAATCCATTTCTTTTTGGATTGGATGTAGTTCACCGTAACAATATGTATGTTTATTGAGCATGGCTTACTATAAAATGTATTTATGATTTAATATCAATGTTATCTTTGTTTCATTGTTTAACTTTATAGATTGGAATTGATATTGAGAAATACGATTTGAATCTTGATCTAAGATGATCATCTGTTAGATTTTAAATGTCAGACATAGGTTTAGGTTTAACATTCACCATAAGTATTGATTCTTAATGCTACTTCATTGCTTAATAGGCTGAGAAATTGTAGATTAAACAATATGGTTGAACTCTCATCATAACTTTAGACATAAACTCTATTTGTTAGCGATACGTGATGATATTGATGAATATCTAGGTTTTGTATAACTGATCAGTAAACTACTTATTCAATCAGTGGATGAAATCCAATCTCGGCAAGCTCTCATATATCTGAAACTTTATCTATCATTTATATATTTACATTCCATAACCAAACATCTTGAAACCTTTCGCTTAAAATCATATTAATTGTTGAACGGAAGTGATATCACATTAATCCCCTGTGGAGACAATACAAACAATACTTACCACTGAAATTCACTTTCAACACTCCCTTAGAGGCGATCAAAATGTTGGATCCTCGAGAGGGATCCTTGCCGCCCCTAGAGGCGATCAAAATGTTGGATCCCTAAGAAGGATCCTTTTCGCTCTTAGAGGCGGTCAAACTGCTAGATTCTCAATAGGGATCCTTGTCGCCCTAGAGGCGATCAAAATGATGAATCCTCAAAAGGGTCATTTCTTCCCCAATAGGAAATCAAAATGTTGGATCCTCAAGAGGGAATCTTGCCTCCCTTAGAGGAGATCGAAATGTTGGAATACCAAGAGGGATACTTGTTGCTTTTAGAGGTGATCAACATGATGTATTCTCAATAGGGACCCTAGTTGCCCTTAGAGGCGATCATGGATGTTGGATTCCCAAGACGTATTCTTGTCGCCATTTAAGATAATTAATATGTTGAACCCTCATAATGAGCCATAATCGCCTCCATTTTGGCGGTCATGGGCTTGGAGGTCCCCGCTTAACAAGTTAACTCTACCTAAGTATGCACAAAGAACATATTACAAGCAAAAATTGGGGAAATACAAATAGGGATAACATTCAAAATAGTAAACTGAGATATTACATGAGAGAGCATCACAAAAAGATTCAAAACACAGTGAGCTACTCGTTGTAGCTGCGCAAAAAATACCCGAGCGCATCACACGCTCGAAGATACAACAGAGTCACCATCGAACTTTATTTATTCCGGAAGGAAAGGGAAAACACTGATAAAACCCGGGGGGAGAGAAAATGGGTAAGGAAGTCGGTTATACAAGGGGAAAGTATTAACACCCCTCACATTTGTTGTACTCAACGAGAACCATTTTGAATAGTTAATAATGGAAGGTGAATGGTAGGGTATAGAGAAATAATTAGAGCTCTCCAAGGATTCGCATCATCGTGTCTACGTACTCTTCTCGTGAAATGAGAAAGTCAAAGCTTTGTAGTTCGTAGAACTAACGCGAAAAGAACTTAAAAACTTTGGGAGAAGTGAGAAAAGGTATAATTTGTAACCAAAAGATAAAGGTATTGTTTTAATCCATAAAGGAATGACATTTGAACAAAAGAGTAAAGCAGGCATATTGGCCAAAAACAAAAGGGAATGAAGTGTTTGCCTATCAAGACAAACAACTATTGGTTCAAAAAGGTGAGCATTGGTTATTGGCCCAAAATATATATATGGAATCCAAATAAATATTGTATTTGGTCCAAAGAAACAGTATATCACTGAGATGAATGGTTATGATTGAAGATAGATGATAATGGATCATGAAAGATATGGATGGTTCCCTAAGGCAAAAGGAGAAATAATAATAAATATGCTCTCCAAGGGTTTGAACCCTTGTGCCTATGTATTCTCATTGTGCAATGAGAAATTCAGAGCTCTGTAGTTCATGGAACTATGACGGGAAGAACTGAAAAACAAAGAGTTGTTTGCCTAAGCAACAAGGATTAGCAAGACAAACAAGAAGAGTGAGAAAGTATGAATTAAGTGATGAGAAGTATAACTTGGCACGAAAACAAAATGGTATTGAAAGAATATATGAAGAAAAATAACTCTGAACCAAAGACTAAAGCAGACATCAAGCCAAAAAGAAAGGGAATGAAATGTTTGCATATCAAGACAATGAACTCTTGGTTCAACAGAAGGCATTGGTTATTGGCCCAAAAGTATGTATGGAACCCAAAAAATATGGAATTTAGTCCTAAGAAGCAGTATCTTACTGAGGTGAATGGCCATGAAGGATGTAATGTGAAACCAAAAGATAATGGTACAATTGAATCCATGAAGGAATAAACTCTAAACCAAAGAGTAAAGCAGACACCAAGCCAAAAACAAAAGGGAATTAAATGTTTGCCTATCAAGACAAACGACTCTTGGTTAAAAGGCGGGAATTGGTTATTGGCCCAAAAGGTATATATGAAATCCAAAGGGAAAATGGTATTTGGTTCCAAAGAGAGATAGTATAACATTGCTGAGGAATGTGGATGATGGATGCACAAGACTTGACAGTCATTTGACTTGAACCACACTAAAGTCTATAAGTAAAGGTGAATACTCTGAGCAACTGGGTCATTTGTCCTGTATCCAAAGATATTCAGAATGAGGATAAGAATGCTCCCTCTTACCCTTTCTTTACTACTTAAGGCTCATGGCATGTGATACTCATCATGACTGGCAAGTTGATGAAGAAGACTTTCCTTGCTGCTCCTTAAGATGAATTATTGCTTTGATGAAAGAGACTTGAAAATCATTTTATTCTAATTATACTAAAGTTTATGAATATAGGTGAATACTCTAAGAAACTAGGTCATTTGTCTTGTACCCAAAGATATTCTGAATGAGGATATAAATGCTCCCTCTCACCCCTTCTCTATTGCTTAAGACTCGTGGCACACAACTTGAATCACGATTGACAAATGTTGATACACCTTTGTTGTGTTTGAACAATAGTCCATTTTGTCTGCAATGTGAATGACTTGTACTAACTTGAAGTCTTGACCTTGATCTTGAGTCTTGATCTTCTTGAGTTTCAGAGATCCAATACAGCTTTACCACAATGGACTTGCCCGATCAAGTGATCAAGGGTCTTTTAATCACTTGAACAGGCTTGGAGGATTGGCATAAATCAAAGGATTTGGTTGATAAAAGTAAACTTTGATCAACACAATCAATGGGAATGAGGAATCAGTTGAACTATGTACAACATATCTAAGGAATTAATCGGTCAAACTATACCAATTGATTCTACACAAGCCCTAAACTAAAGAAACATGCATATAAAGAGGTTACTAAATCCTAGGGGTAAAAAAGTCAATATTAAATGGATTAAATAATTTGGAATTATTTCTAAATCAAAAATATAATTAAAACTAATTAAATTCTAATTAATCTTAATTAAATCTAATTACATGATTAAAAGTGATAAAACTACACTAAACAAATCTAATATTAATACTAGAAATTTAATTTCATAAAAACATAAATTAAAATCATGCAAAATCAATTAAAGAAACAATTTACAAAAATAAAATGGAATTAAAGGAAAATAATGGAAACATGGGGGTGTAGTGTGTGGGTCAGGGGTGAAGACAACAATTATGCCTAATCCGGAATGCATGCCCAACGAAGTGAAGGCTGAAGGAAAAAATTGGCTGAGAATGGAAGATCCATATGATACACTTGAAACACGTTTAACACATGTGTCGCATCCGCGAAAAACAACCGGCGGGCTAAAACAAAAAACAAACACAGAGCCGCCACTGCGCGTTATTTATCCCAAGATAGGGAAAGGAAACGCTCAAAGAAACCTGAAAAGGAAATGGTCTCGCGACCAAAGAGAAAGGGTAAGGGAGTCGGTTACGCAAGGGGAAGGTATTAGCACCCCTCACGTCTGTCGTACTCGACGGGATCCACGTTCTAAGAAAAGAAAAGGTTGCTAAAACATCACACACACACACACCGAAGACAACACAGGTGGGGTTAAGCGGAAGAGAGCTCGATAGGACGTCGCATCCTATGCCTACGTATCTCGTCTGGAACGAGAATCAGAGCTGCCGTAGTTCGGCTCACGCACGCCAAACAAGCAAACACAAACACAGGCAAACTGGGAGCCTGAATGCCAATCACTGGACTTACATCAGCATCCGAACCAAAACGCGCACAAAACGGCAAACGTGGAGCCCGACCGCCAATCACTGGACTTACGTCGGCATCCGAACCAAAACACACGCCAGAAGATAACAAGTAAACACACACAAAAAGAAAAAAAGTGCCCGGAGAGACCTCGCACGTTCTCCTGCCTACATACCTCGTCTGGAACGAGGATCAGGGCGATGTAGTTCCCCTGAAAGGGAAAGAAATTCTAGCCAGAAACCAAGGGAAGACACACTACCAGGGAGCTGTACTCGAGCCTAGTGTTGTCATGCATCATTGCCCTACGTTCAGGTTTCTACCTACTTGCACAACTGCAAGCTAATCCTATCCAGGAAGAAAGCAAGCATACAAGCATACAAGCAAACAGAGCAAACAAATATTCACAAAGCACACACTATAACCAGTCAAGTGGGCTCAAACAATGGGTTTGACTGCCGAAGCAAGTCATCTGTACATGGGTAGTATTCGCTCTTAACCTTGCCATTACGAGGCTAAGGTGAAGCAGATGAAAGGTGAGTGAAGATTAGACTTCACAGCTCTTATCCCTGACCAGGGAGAGCTTCAGACAAAGGAGCGTGGGTCCAGAATGGAGGGACCCTTCTACGCTCAAAGACTCTGACTCGATTGTGCAACAGCACAAGATCTTGGGTTTGTGTCCCAATGCATCAACACACAGCCGTGTGAGCAGAGGGACGACTCACAGAATAGTGGGGGATAGATTGCATATCCCTTTGATCCACCAATTGCCTCATAGAGGTCTTTACCTGCTTGGCACAAATGTAAACAACCACAAACATCGCCTCTTAAGGAGGACTTCAGACAGTTGCCTGGCCAAGTAACAGGCCAGGTTTTCCAGACTACATGAAGAATAGAAGTCCTACCTCAAGTGGTTTAAAAACCAAGCAGCAGCAAGCAAGTTCTTAAAGAACTGTAAGCGACTAAATGTACCTGAAATCAATCAAGTATCATCAGTACTCAGACAGACAAACAGTAAACAGCAAAAAGTTAATCTATACAGACAACACAAGTTAATGCACATAAGTGCAAGCTATAAGCCCAAGCTCAAGCATCAATCCCTACAAAACAAAGTCAAATTAGTTCTCAACATCAACCAAACTCAATTCAAATTGCCTTGAAGCAATCTCCTTAAGCATTGTGCATTTCATCCTGAAAATCCACACCAAATGTGAGAAACTAGACCACTAGGCCAAGCCTAGGGTCCAAAAGGGAGAAAAAAATCTAAACAGCAAGCCAAACCAATCCAAAATCAAATTAAAACCATTCAAAAGCAAATTCAATTGGTCCCATGCTCATATCCTTCACCATATTCATTTCATGCACAATTTAACATCAAACATGCAATTTGCAACACCAAAAGACCAAACAGAACTATTTCACTCAAAAGCATACCAAAACAATTCCAAAAATCCTCAAATAATTCACACCTAAACAGGACACAATCAACAAGTAGCATGTCAATTTTCAGCTCAATTGGACAAAAGAAACTAGGTCAATAAAAATCAAGAAATCCAGACACAATTATTCAAGCCAATTCATAGCACCAACACATGCATTCACTTCAAAAATCCACAAAACAGTGAGAACAATCAAGAAATGAATGGGACCAAAACTATGATGTCCTATAATGTGTCTACAATCAGCATACCAAATTTCATCTTCATCCAAAACCATATGAGAATTTCACAAACAATATACAAACATGTTTCACACAATGTTACCAAATGAGCATACAGTGAAGAAAATCATCAATCAATTTGAAAATGCCATAGAAAAATCCAGAAAAATTCACATGTTATCTTGACATATCAATGATCATCCATGCAAAATTTCAACTCAATCAAACAATCATAGATCATGCAAATAAATTCATGAAATTGACCTAGCTAGGTGTGACACAAATTGTCACACCTAGATTCAAAAAATCATATCTCAATCACCAGGTATCCAAAAATCATAAACTTTACATGGAAATCACCATCAACATGTCCAGAATGAGCACAAAAAATTTCATCTATTTCTTTACAAGTATGAGCATTTCATGAAGGATATGGTGAAACATGTAAAAAATGTACACAAGTCAAAGATCAATAGGCCAGGTCAATATTTCTCCATGCACAACTTATGTTACCATGCCTATAAAAAACTAGAGAGAATTTGGGATCTATCAAAAAAAGTCTCACTAATTTTGGATTAATAAATAATTTTTTATGATTTTTCTAAGTTTGGTTAGTTTTTGAAATAATTATTTAAGTGTTTTAATTAATTAAATGGAAGCAGTGGCACTCTCGTAATTACCAGGTCCAAGGTCAAAACGACCGCGTCTCATTTTAATGCGGTGCCAGGCGCTGATTGGCTAGGAGCGGAGGGAAACATGAATTCAAATTTGGCCTGGCACTGTAGCGAATCAAACACAACAATTTCATCATCTTCCTCGCGCGCTCAACGTGTTCTTCTACTTCCAGATTCGGTTTCGCTCATTTCTCAACCAAAATTCACAAACTCTATATGGTTGGAAAGGTCTAAGCATAAGGATCTCAAATATGTAACTAATTTCTCCTGATTCTCACTACATCTCACGGATCGAGCGATTAAAGTTTCACATTCAAATCTTAAAATCAACATAACTCAACCTATAGTTCATCAAATCAAAAACTAACTATATCATGATCATCTACATGGAACACTCTACAGAATGCATATAACAATTGAAAGAATAGTGACATTCGAATTCACACCTTAAATTGATGGCAGTGTCGAATCTTGAGGTTTTTGCGCGTGATTCCTTGAAACAGATGGAGTATGATGCTAGGGAAGGTGACTTCAATGCTCAGCTCGATCCAATGTTGCTCCTAGTGCAAGAAATTTCAGTTTGCCATTGTTGACCTCTTCATGAACAGTCACGAACCTTGAGTTTTTGGCCAATGAAATGATGAAACAGTTGCAGTTCTTGATCCAATGAAGATGAAGCAACAAGAATTTCGTGAATTGGTGGAGAAATGAGGAAGTTCCAATGAATCTTGCTCTTGAATGTTCTTGATGAATTTGGAGAATTGGAGGGAAAAGTTGTTATAGTTTCTTGTGATTTGTGATTCTGATCAATATTCAGTTATGATTAATGTTATATACTTCCACTTAATCACTCTCTAATCATCAAATTAACCAAAAATGAAAGTGATTAGCTTAATGCAATTTTCTTAAGGCAAGGGCAAAATTGGTATTTCACATAGGGCTCTGTGACAGCTGTATGACAGCTCACACACTCTCCAAATACCAGTTGTGATGTGTTAGCACTTGTCTCATGGCCATTGGTATTGTATTTCTCATTTTCCATATGTCATGCCAAAAAATGCATTTTAAATGATAGTTCCAAAATGACTTAGTCAAATATTGGACTTTGAAAGTTTATGATAGTTGAGACAATTTCTAATTTGCATTTGTGAGGTGTTGCAAAAACTCCCATGCCAAAATTCCCATTATTTCTCAACTTGGACCATTTTGCCCTTGGATCTTTAATTGTGCACTTGAAAATTGACTTTTTGCATTGACCATTTTTGATGAATTCCAATTATGCACCATGAAAGTACATGTTAAATGGAGTTTGCACATAAAAAGATCATCCCATTTGGACACTCCATGTGGAAGTTATGCCACTTTGATTATGGGTCATTTTTGAAATTGAATGGACCATAACTTGCCAACCATACATGGGAAATTCAAGTTCTTGGACTTTTTGAAAAGGTGAGACCAAGATCTACAACTTTCATGTTGAACAAATTTTCATTTGAAGCTTCCTTGGACATGTAATTTTGAGGTCAAAAACTTTCCATTTTTGGAAACTTCCATTACAAGTCACTTTCTATTTTTGGCAATTTTTGTTCTGACTTTATTTTCTCCATTCTTGAGCTTTGACATGTCAAATAACACTTGTTTCAACATGAATGAAGTGTCTCCAACTCTCTCCCACCTCCAAATCCATAAAATCAAGCACAGTTGACCATAGTTGACTTTTTCAACTAATAGATGAATTTGGCAATGCACTGATCAATCTGAGCCCCAATCCTCTGATGAAATGGCTCAAGGATGAAACCCTAGCCTCAATATGCACAATAAAATCATGAAATGATCCTCATATCCACCATAGACCCCATCTCCTAGCCATGCCCTGATTGGCCCAATGCAATTGATTAGGGTTGACCAGTGGTCAAAACCCTAATCTCAAGGTATATGATCAATCTTCTTGAATCTTCTGATGATAAACCATGATGATGATGTATCCTTTCAAACAAGATGAAGACCAATCTCCTTGAGAACCACAAAACCCTAAGTTGGACCTCCACATCCTCAGATGATTAATGACCAGTCCAATGAAACCCCAGTTTGCATATGACCTCCTATCTTCTGATCAAGACTTATGAGGATGACTTGCACAATGTAACCACATGATATGCAATATGCAATGCCTAATGACCTAAAAATGTTATGCACTATGATATGCTAGTCCCAAGAGAGGAGGGCAAATTTTGAGGTGTTACAGCTGCCCCTATTCAATCCACTGTGAACCTGTCGATATGAATAGCCCCGGCTTTCAGATGATCAGGATGAAGAGTGATTGAATACCAAGAACAGACGAACAATTTGCACTCTGATGGGAAAATAATTAACAACGCCTGTCAGAATCGGCGAAGAAACAGTCTTGAAGCAAAAATCCGTCTGGAACGGAGAAAGTCGGCCTGAATATCGAAACAACAACGTCGACCTGTATACCAAAATAAATGGTAATGCAGGGATAACCATGGCCTGATCACCACATCTGCTGGGGATTATTATTTTTTTGCTTTTTCTTGAACCCCGAAATTTCTTTCGCGCAAATGATCCCAGATCACTGCATTTGAACCCCGAAATCTTCTTTCCTTGTGATAACTCCGCTGGCAATCGTCGGAAATAACACCAATCACCACTCTGATGGCGACATATCAGAGGGTAAACCTTCACAAAAGGAAGGTAACATGTGCATCTCTTCCTCAGAAGACACCCATAACGACCTCCACTGGCCTCAGCCAAAGTCTAAGGTGACACATGAACAGAAGATAATCCTGAGGACCTCATCCCGGATGTATTCTTCAACTCCAATCTCCATTTGAACCCCAGAAAATGCATCAACACTTCCTTTTCTCCATTTGAACCCCGATCTCCAGAAAATGTATCAACATTTCCTCTTCTCCAGTTGAACCCCAAAATCGCGCTGATCGCGTAACATCCTTTGATTTCATTCCCATCTCCGTCCGACAGAAAAACTTCCTCCAGTATCGCACTACTGGGGAACCTTGCTGATCTGACGTCATGATGCTGAACTCCTCAGAGTAACACTTTCAACCAGACACTGACTGATGATTGGGAAGAAACTCGACGTTTACTGGACATCGAACAATGATGTTTACCTGACACCAAAGAAAACTCGACCAGACACTTACTGATGACTGGGAGAAAACACGACGTTTACCGGACATCATACAATGATGTTTACAGGCATCAAACAATGATGTTGACAGGCATCAAACAATGATGTTGACAGGCATCAAACAATGATGTTTACAAGCATCAAACAATGATGTTTACAAGCATCAAACAATGATGTTGACAGGACATCGAACAATGATGTTGACAGGACATCGAACAATGATGTTGACAGGACATCGAACAATGATGTTTACAGGCATCAAACAATGATCGACCAGACATTAAACAATGACTGGGAAATAACTTGACATTTACTGGACATCGAATGATGATGTTTACTGACACCAAGGAGAACCCGACCAAACACTTACTGATGACCGGTAGGTACTGTTGCTCCAAAATCCCGATGCTGAACTCCTCGGAGTATCGTCTTCACTGTCCGGCAAAACCAAATCTCAAGCGGTAACCCTGGCTCGAGTCGCGCTGATCGCGTAACATTCTCCAATCTTCATTCCCATCTCTGCCCGACGGAAAAGCTTCCTCCAGTATCACACTACTGGGGAATATCTCTGATTAACCCAAGATTCTGAACTCCTCGGAGTAACACCTTGCTCTTCGGGCCAAACCACCTCTCAAACAGTAACCACAGCTTGAGACTAGCTTATGCGTGCAATATGATGCATGATTGATTTTTCTGCGTAATGCTCCATAATTATGGAAATGCTACGCGATTTTTTATTTTTCTATGTAACATGCTATGCGATTCTACATGATGAATGCATAAAAGGCATCCCCCTTAAGGGACTCTGCTGAGGAGCACGAGACACTCTGCTGAGGAACTCGTCAATACTCCGATCTCCACCCTGCTGGGGAATTGAACTGTTGCTGGGAAAAAGCATCCCTTGCTGGGGAAAAACCTCCTTTGCACCCAATCCGCTCGAGAAACTGCTGGGGATAAGAACCACCAACACTCTGTGGGGATACACCAATCTTTGACTTGCTGAGGATATCAATCCCAACTCTGCTTTGGGAACCCTCACAGATACCTGACGACTTCACTGGGGAAATGCTCACAGATACTCCGCTGGGGAAATAGCAACCTCCAAGCCTGTCGACTGGGGAAGCATCAATTCTAACACCTGCTGGGGATAACCATCCTGACCCTGCTAGGGAAACGAATGCTACTCCGCTGGGGACAACCCATGCAATCCATAGGTAGAATCAACTCAGCTGGGGATGCACATATCGGTCTGCTACGGAAACTCATCCAATCCACTGGTAGGATAAACACTGCCGGAGATATATTTTATTGAAACCCGCTCCACTCGGGGGTAGCAACCTTCTGGCCTGGCTGCTGAGGAAACACCGTTGTAAACCTACCGGGGATAACCATCCTGACTCGGCTAGGGAAGTCACAGACCTTGGATCTGCAGGGGAGTTAGTCCTCACAACTCTGCTTGGGAATATAGCTGGGGACATGAGAAAAGTTGGTACAGAACACCCGTTGACTCGTCGAACCATAGTATCCACCTCCCAATCTCGCATCAGCTTTCCACTTTTGAGAACTCCCAGACTCGTCTGGACCTTTTCTGCTCCATCATCTTGTATTCCCAATCGCTCCGCGCTCGACGGAGATCGAACTCCTGGGATTTATACAGATTTTTTAATTTTCCGAGTTTGAAGAGTCTTCTTGATTAATTCCAAGGGTCGTCGGACGTCTCAACGTCCCTTCGTCGCTTCTCTACCCATCATTCGTCCCTGATTGGACCTTGCAGGGAATTTCCACAAACTTTCTAATCTTCCGATTTTGAAGAGTCTTCTTGATTATTATTCAAGGATCGTCGTACGTCTCAACGTCTCTTCGTCATTCCTTCATACATTCGTCCCTGATCGGACTCCATGGGGATTTGCTTTACAACAACTTCCACACCACAACCTGCAAGTGAGTGAAAATATCTAACAGTACCTGCAAAACAGAACGTTAGATAAAACTGTGCCCCAGGCGTGTCAAGATTTCAACACTTGGGTCACCCAACCTTCCGAATAAGATTTCAAGCTTTCAATCTTATAAACATGCATTGGAAGGAACCTGTATGTCTTAAAATGCAAGATTCTTTATCAAAATAATCGGATGTTTTTGCAATCAAAGCGGTAATGAAAAACAAAAACAAAATTATTTGACTGAATATGCATTTTATTGATTGGAAAAGTGTGGCTCAAATGAGCAATACAAAGGAAGCAATTCCTGAAAAGAGGTAATTGCGCAAAAGGAAAAATCCGTCCTAATGGCAATGTGAAACCCGTGATCTCATCGAGTTCCAACTCGGTTACACCCCATATGTCCTCAGACTCTCCGTGCTTTCTGCCTTCTGAACAAGACATTTCTGATTGATCCCCACCGGGTATTATCCATGATGCTTTAACCAAAGCGAAAACGATCATGCGGGACGCAGTTGTTCGTTTCAATCCCTCTTTTGCCTGGACCGCCCTCTCGGGTTTTCAGTCCACCGGGATACCCATTTTTGCCCAAGTCGCCTTTCCAGGTTTTTGACTTGCCGGGTGTACAGTTTTTTCTTTTATCCCTAATTTTTGCCCAAACCTCTCTTTCTGTTTTTTTTGGTTCGCCGGGATGCCCATTTTTGCCTGGACTATTTTATTCTTTTCGTCCAGCGGGTCTCTTTACACGAAGTATTTTTTAACTGCGTCCGCATTCACAGGGGATGGAAAATCTTCGCCATCCATGGTCGTTAACAACAAGGCTCCGCCAGAGAAAACCTTCTTGACCACGAACGGACCTTCATAATTCGGTGTCCATTTGCCCCTTCGATCGTTTTGAGGAGGAAGGATCCTTTTCAGCACCATATCACCCACGTGATACACCCGAGGTCGTACCTTTCTGTCAAAAGCACGCTTCATCCTCTGCTGGTATAACTGCCCATGACAGATGGCTGTCAGCCTCTTTTCCTCTATCAGGCTTAACTCTTCATACCGGGTCCTTATCCATTCAGCCTCTTGCAATTTCACGTCCATCAGGACTCTCAAAGAGGGAACCTCGACCTCAACAGGTAATACAGCCTCCATCCCATATACCAAGGAGAAAGGAGTTGCCCCAGTAGATGTGCGCACCGACGTTCGATACCCATGCAATGCAAGCTTCGTATTCTGCCACCCTTGCTGGTGCATTCAAATGGCATCCGGGCAACAAAAAGAATATGGGATCTTTTTGGCATAACCAACACGGTACTAACTCATCCACATTAACCCCATCAGACATCAGAATCCGTTCGGATTCAGGGTCAGGCCCCTCCTCCGGGATTGGTTCCTCGCAATCTTTCGATTGGAGCACCTCGAGATATCCTCATCAGGGAACTCAAACTTCATCGGTTGATAATCCTCAACGGGTTGCGGGGCGATGTAATCAGACAATACACCCCTTGATTGCTTTCTGAGAGTATCCCAAATCAGTCAACATTCTTTTGCTCTTTCGCAACCCGTCCGGTTAATGCTGGATTCTCAGACCCATACTTGATCGGATCCATCTTGAAACCCACAAAGTGGTATGAACCAGCATATACTATCTCGGTCGGCGAGCAGCCTATGCCAAAGTACATCAAGTTTCCCGAGCAGTGAATGTATTGTTTCACAGTCGGTAAACTTTTTGCTTAGGTAAATTGCATGCTCTTTTCGACAAGACTCGTCATGCTGACCCAATACACCTCGTAGACCCCTCGAAGGCTGTCAAGTACCAGATTAACAGTCTCTTTCCATAGGAAGTATCAGAATCAGAGGCTCCTGCAACTTATTCTTTTATTTTTCAATGCCCCTGGGCAATCATTATTTCACCTGACCGTTTGATCTTTTTTTTTCATCTTGAACATGGGTTCACACGTGGCTATTAGATGAGATGTGAACCATGACAGGTAGTTCAATCTTTCTAATAAACCACGAACCTCTTCTTCTGTTCTCGGTTCAGGCCTTTTTCTCATATATTTTTTTACTTTACTCTTTTTTTTTTAGCAGGATCAACCTCGATTCCTTTCTTATAATGAACCCCAACATCTTACCTGCTCGCACTCTGAAAGTGCACTTATCTGAATTCAACCTCAGTCTGAATTATCTCCATCAGATGCCCCACTCCTGTTTGGGACTTTGCTATCATGTCATAGCATAGCATTCAACTTCATGATGAATCATCTCATGAAACAAAGTCACCATGGCTCCCTGATACATGGCACCGACGTTCTGCTCCTCGAGAGGACAGTCTCCTTTCCATGGTAGCTTGTGCGCAACGACACCGGTATCCGACCCTGGCATATCCTGACATGACCAGGTGAAGGTATCCACACGCTCTTTCAACAAGGCTACCATTATGCTCTCGATTCGCCTCTAAAGCGGCCCCATTTTTGCTTCCTTTATGACCTCAGCGGTGCCGGGAATAACAATCTCAACTCGCTTCACGTGCGGCTAAATCACCTTCTCCTCTTATTTCAATAACTTGGCTAATTCCAGCAGATCACAATCTTCTTCGCCTTCTTCTTCAGCCTGATTGCTCGGATTGTCGAAGTCATATGAGGTGTAACCAAATTGTTATCAACGAAATCCGGAGAATTATTTTTTTTGAATTCGGAACGAGACAAATAAAAAAAAGAGAAAAATGAAAATAAACATTGCCATTTTTATTTGTTTTTAAACTGCAAAAATAAATGAAAAACAGGGAACACCGCTTTTTGACTGAAAAACATCCATTTATTAATGATGCAGAAATGTTGCAAATTTAAACATGAGGTGGCCCTTACAATGAACCATTACGTGTCGGGCAACACGTACGGCTTTCATGCAGATATAAACTGAAAACAGAAAATCATTACTCTTCCGGATGAGTGATAGTGCTGATCTGTTAGGCCTTCCAGTTCTGGACTTCCATCCCTGGTACGCACGGCTTTATCCAACCATCAAACTTGCAGTTACCATCAGTCTCTTCACCCATCCCACAGGCGTGATCCGAATCTTCAGCAATTGCACTCACCATTGCCTGACCATGTGCTGGCATGGGATTGACATTGACATTCGGTGATGGCGCAAAATTGATGGCCTTGGAGTCTACCAGATCCTGGACAATATGCTTAAAAGCTTTGCAATCCTCAATGTGATGTCCGGGTGCCCCAGCATGGAACTCACACCTGACATTCTCATCATAGCTGGCAGGCCTCTGATCAGGTTTCAACGGAGTCAACACCCTTGGCCGTACCAATCCAAGATCCATCAACTTTTTAAACAGAGAAGCGTAAGTCACGGGCGGTTTATCGAACTGACGATCAACCCCTTTTCCCCTTACTTGATACCCGGCTCTCTGCTGAGGTGGCTGACGTTGCTGTCGTACTGACTGATTACCAGCAGGTGTGGTTACCGCAGCAGTGTGCTGGTAGTAACGATCCCTACCGTGTCCTCCCTGGGCATACACAGCACTTGATTCACCCTCATTCTTGCGCTGACCATTCCCGAATGGCTTCTTCGATGCTGATGACGAAGCATTACCTTGAATCTTCCCCATTTTCAGCCAACTTTCAATTCTTTCTCCGGCCACCACAATATCAGCAAGGTTGGTTACCGGACAACCCACCATCCTTTCAGCAAAAACCCCTTGCAAGGTACCCATGAATAGATCAGACATCTCCCGATCCACCAGCGGAGGTTGAACTCTGGCAGCCAACTCCCTCCACCTTTGAGCATATTCTTTAAACCCCTCACTTGACTTCTGAGACATACCCTGCAGCTGGGTACGACTCGGAGCCATATCAGCGTTGAATTGATACTGTTTAAAGAACGCATCTCCCAGATCCTGCCAGCTCTTGATGTCAGTAGATTTCAGCTTGGTATACCATTCCAAGGATCCTCCGGACAGACTGTCCTGGAAGAAGTACATCCATAGCTTCTGATCAGTCGTATATGCAGAGATCTTGCGGACAAAGGCTTGAAGGTGAGTTTTTGGACAGGAACTCCCATTGTATTTGTCAAATGCAGGCGCTTTGAACTTCTGTGGGATCACAATCCCCTCAACTAGCCCCATGTTTGACATGTTGACAAATCCCGGAGTAGCATGGCTTTCTAGAGCCCTTACCTTCTCTGCCAGTAACTGAATTTCTTTGCTTTGTGGCTGAGCACCATACTGACCCAAAGGCTCATTATGCATTGAAAATTGGTCTGCTTCCCTGTCATCATCGACCCCAAAGAAAGGCGGGAATAAACTATCCTTCAGATTATGCCCCAGACCAGGTCCACCGCCAGTAGCAGCACCAAATCCACCAGCATTGTTGTTCACCATACCTACGGTTTCTCTTTTTCCACCGTCTCTGGATCCACCCAGCCATTGGTTGGAGACACCATCCAGGTTAACAACACTGTTAGCAGCTGAAGCTCGCTCGAGCTTCTCGACCTTATCAGCCAGAGCTTTCTGACCAACTGCAAAACCCTGCATAATGTTGATCAGCTCATTCATTTTGTCTTTTAGCTCGAGGATGTCTGTATTTGGAAGATCCATGAGTCTGGGAGTATTGCGCCTGGTGTAGTATCTGTGAGGTCGGGTTGAGTGCAAAGGTACAGTTCTACGAGCACGAGCAATGATTCCTGCAAAACAGCAAACAGGTTAATATGCATGAATGCAACGTCTATCCATATGAGGAAGATTCTGTCCTTCGATCCTGGTTTCATCGAGACAGATAATATTTCACCAATAACATTCTGACATTCAAGATGTCTCTCAACCAGATTCTCAATCAATAATACTCCCCATATGGCCAGACGTAGGTTTGATGCAGATGAATGCAAAATGAGAATGATGCATGAATGAATGCATAGCATTGTGCCATCCTCCAAGTCCTCTGATCATCTGTTGCTCTGAATCACAGCCCTGATCTCTGAACCGATCACAACCATCTGAGGGAACATGTAACCACAAATCCACCTTAAGGGTTCCGAAATAAACGGAAGGCAGATACATCATCATCATCATCAAACCATCTCTGAACAGATACCCACAATCATCTGAATCGGCCCGGGGAATCCTGAAATAAACGGATCCCCACTGATAAATACCACGGACAGCACTCCGGCGTCACAGCAATAAATGACCATAAATCCGACTTATAAATATGACTCTGATCAACGGAACAAAAAGTCACCATCTGAGTCACCAACAGAACATGCATCTGTAAGAATCACCCTCCCCTCACAGGTAAATTCTAATCAAGTCATCCTAAGGCGGATAATAGTCTCGACAATCGGGCAGAGATACTCAATGGGTTTGCCCTTTCGGGTGTGCCATTGTAGCTCCCTTAAGATCGTCTAAACCAAAGATCCGGGAAATGATCGGTCACCAGAGTCAACAGTTCAGATGAAGTAACTCAACCAAAGTGGAGTACCCCACAGAGGAGAGCACTATCAAATGAACCTCGTCCGGCTTGTGGTACATCTTGCTGCCAGGCACATATTGACCTAACATGAAGGAGGCAACATGAGACCACACTAATCCTAGGTGTATACTCGGGCCTGGGTTTTAGCCCCACTCAGAACACCCACCCGAAAACAGAGGAACCACCTGCACAGAGGACGGCAACATGATAGTATGATGCATGCAGACATTTATGCAAATATATACACTGGTTAGAATAATAAATGCAATAAATCAAGCAACACAAGCAACCTAAACTATCCTAGAACGCTAGGAAAGACTCGCTTAGGGAAGATGGACCAACACAGGTCTACATCCGAGATCCCCAGCAGAGTCGCCAGCTGTCGCATCCGCGAAAAACAACCGGCGGGCTAAAACAAAAACACAACACAGAGCCGCCACTGCGCGTTATTTATCCCAAGATAGGGAAAGGAAACGCTCAGAGAAACCTGAAAAGGAAATGGTCTCGCGACCAAAGAGAAAGGGTAAGGGAGTCGGTTACGCAAGGGGAAGGTATTAGCACCCCTCACGTCCGTCGTACTCGACGGGATCCACGTTCTAAGAAAAGAAAAGGTTGCTAAAACATCACACACACACACACCGAAGACAACACAGGTGGGGTTAAGCGGAAGAGAGCTCGATAGGACGTCGCATCCTATGCCTACGTATCTCGTATGGAACGAGAATCAGAGCTTCCGTAGTTCGGCTCACGCACGCCAAACAAGCAAACACAAACACAGGCAAACTGGGAGCCTGAATGCCAATCACTGGACTTACATCAGCATCCGAACCAAAACGCGCACAAAACGGCAAACGTGGAGCCCGACCGCCAATCACTGGACTTACGTCGGCATCCGAACCAAAACACACGCCAGAAGATAACAAGTAAACACACACAAAAAGAAAAAAAGTGCCCGGAGAGACCTCGCACGGTCTCCTGCCTACATACCTCGTCTGGAACGAGGATCAGGGCGATGTAGTTCCCCTGAAAGGGAAAGAAATTCTAGCCAGAAACCAAGGGAAGACACACTACCAGGGAGCTGTACTCGAGCCTAGTGTTGTCATGCATCATTGCCCTACGTTCAGGTTTCTACCTACTTGCACAACTGCAAGCTAATCCTATCCAGGAAGAAAGCAAGCATACAAGCATACAAGCAAACAGAGCAAACAAATATTCACAAAGCACACACTATAACCAGTCAAGTGGGCTCAAACAATGGGTTTGACTGCCGAAGCAAGTCATCTGTACATGGGTAGTATTCGCTCTTAACCTTGCCATTACGAGGCTAAGGTGAAGCAGATGAAAGGTGAGTGAAGATTAGACTTCACAACTCTTATCCCTGACCAGGGAGAGCTTCAGACAAAGGAGCGTGGGTCCAGAATGGAGGGACCCTTCTACGCTCAAAGACTCTGACTCGATTGTGCAACAACACAAGATCTTGGGTTTGTGTCCCAATGCATCAACACACAGCCGTGTGAGCAGAGGGACGACTCACAGAATAGTGGGGGATAGATTGCATATCCCTTTGATCCACCAATTGCCTCATAGAGGTCTTTACCTGCTTGGCACAAATGTAAACAACCACAAACATCGCCTCTTAAGGAGGACTTCAGACAGTTGCCTGGCCAAGTAACAGGCCAGGTCTTCCAGACTACATGAAGAATAGAAGTCCTACCTCAAGTGGTTTAAAAACCAAGCAGCAGCAAGCAAGTTCTTAAAGAACTGTAAGCGACTAAATGTACCTGAAATCAATCAAGTATCATCAGTACTCAGACAGACAAACAGTAAACAGCAAATAGTTAATCTATACATACAACACAAGTTAATGCACATAAGTGCAAGCTATAAGCCCAAGCTCAAGCATCAATCCCTACAAAACAAAGTCAAATTAGTTCTCAACATCAACCAAACTCAATTCAAATTGCCTTGAAGCAATCTCCTTAAGCATTGTGCATTTCATCCTGAAAATCCACACCAAATGTGAGAAACTAGACCACTAGGCCAAGCCTAGGGTCCAAAAGGGAGAAAAAAATCTAAACAGCAAGCCAAACCAATCCAAAATCAAATTAAAACCATTCAAAAGCAAATGCAATTGGTCCCATGCTCATATCCTTCACCATATTCATTTCATGCACAATTTAACATCAAACATGCAATTTGCAACACCAAAAGACCAAACAGAACTATTTCACTCAAAAGCATACCAAAACAATTCCAAAAATCCTCAAATAATTCACACCTAAACAGGACACAATCAACAAGTAGCATGTAAATTTTCAGCTCAATTGGACAAAAGAAACTAGGTCAATAAAAATCAAGAAATCCAGACACAATTATTCAAGCCAATTCATAGCACCAACACATGCATTCACTTCAAAAATCCACAAAACAGTGAGAACAATCAAGAAATGAAAGGGACCAAAACTATGATGTCCTATAATGTGTCTACAATCAGCATACCAAATTTCATCTTCATCCAAAACCATATGAGAATTTCACAAACAATATACAAACATGTTTCACACAATGTTACCAAATGAGCATACAGTGAAGAAAATCATCAATCAATTTGAAAATGCCATAGAAAAATCCAGAAAAATTCACATGTTATCTTGACATATCAATGATCATCCATGCAAAATTTCAACTCAATCAAACAATCATAGGTCATGCAAATAAATTCATGAAATTGACCTAGCTAGGTGTGACACAAATTGTCACACCTAGATTCAAAAAATCATATCTCAATCACCAGGTATCCAAAAATCATAAACTTTACATGGAAATCACCATCAACATGTCCAGAATGAGCACAAAAAGTTTCATCTATTTCTTTACAAGTATGAGCATTTCATGAAGGATATGGTGAAACATGTAAAAAATGTACACAAGTCAAAGATCAATAGGCCAGGTCAATATTTCTCCATGCACAACTTATGTTACCATGCCTATAAAAAACTAGAGAGAATTTGGGATCTATCAAAAAAAGTCTCACTAATTTTGGATTAATAAATAATTTTTTATGATTTTTCTAAGTTTGGTTAGTTTTTGAAATAATTATTTAAGTGTTTTAATTAATTAAATGGAAGCAGTGGCACTCTCGTAATTACCAGGTCCAAGGTCAAAACGACCGCGTCTCATTTTAATGCGGTGCCAGGCGCTGATTGGCTAGGAGCGGAGGGAAACATGAATTCAAATTTGGCCTGGCACTGTAGCGAATCAAACACAACAATTTCATCATCTTCCTCGCGCGCTCAACGTGTTCTTCTACTTCCAGATTCGGTTTCGCTCATTTCTCAACCAAAATTCACAAACTCTATATGGTTCGGTATCGAGACTCAAGATCAAGGTCAAGACTTCAAGTCAGTACAAGTCATTCACATTGCAGACAGAGTGGACTACTGTTCAAACAAAACAAAGGTGTATCAACACTTGTCAATCATGATTCAAGTTGTGTGCCATGAGCCTTAAGCAATAGAGAATGGGTGAGAGAGAATTCATATCCCCATTCTGAATATATTTGGGTACAAGATGAATTACCCAGTTGCTCAGAGCATTCACCTCTATTCATAGACTTTAGTACAATTCAAATCACTTGATTGTCAAGTCTCTTTCATCAAAGGAACATTTCATCATAAGGAGCAGTAAGGAGAGACTTCTGCAAAAAAATTCCAGTCATGATGAGTATCACATGCCATGAGCCTTAAGTAATAAATAAGGGGTAATAAGGAGCATTCATATCCTCATTCGGAATATCTTTGGGTACGGGACAAATGACCCAGTTGCTCAGAGTATTCGCCTTTACTCATAGACTTTAGTCTGGTTCAAGTCAAATGATTGTCATGTCTTGTGCATCCATCATACCCATTCCTCAGCAGCGTTATATTGTCTCTCTTTGGAACCAAATACCATTTTCCCTTTGGATTCCATATATACCTTTTGGGCCGATAACCAATGCCCACCTTTGAACCAAGAAATGTTTGTCTTGATAGGAAAACATTCCATTCCCTTTTATTTTTGGCTTGATGCCTACTTTTACTCTTTGGTTCAAAGTTTGTTCCTTCATGGGTTCAATAATACGATTATCTTTTGGTTTCAGATTACGTCCTTCATGGTCATTAACCTCAGTAATATACTACTTCTTGGGATCAAATGCCATATTTCTTTAGGTTCCATATATACTTTTGAGCCAATAACCAATGCCCTCCTTTGAAGCAAGAGTTGTTTGTCTTGATAGACAAACATTTTATTCCCTTTCTTTTTGGTTTGATGCATGCTTTAATCTTTGGTTCAGAGTTATTTTCCTTTATGGACTCCTGCAATACCATTGTCTTTTGGTGCCAAGTTATACTTCTCATCACTTCAGTCATACTTTCTTACTCATCTTGTTTGTCTTGTTGATCCTTATTGCTTAGGCAAAGAACTATTTGTTATTCAGTTATTTCCGTCATAGTTCCACGAACTACGGAGCTTTGAATTTCTCATGGCATGATGTTAATACGTAGGCATAAGGGTTAGAACCATTGGCGAGCATATTTATTTATTATTTCTCCTTCTGCCTTAGGGAACCATCCATATCTTTCATGATCCATTATCATCTATCTTCAATCATAACCATTCATCTCAGTTATATACTATTTCGTTGGACCAAATACAATATTTATTTGGATTCCATATATACCTTTTGGGCCAATAACCAATGCCCACCTGTTTGAACCAATAGTTGTTTGTCTTGATAGGCAAAGATTTCATTCCCTTTTGTTTTTGGCCAATATGCATGCTTTAATCTTTGGTTCAAATGTCATTCCTTTATGATTGAAACAATATCTTTCTCTTTTGGTTCCAAATTATACCTTTCGTCACTTATGCCAAATCTTTTCAGTTCTTTTCGCATTAGTTCTACGAACTACGGAGCTCTGACTTTCTCATTGCATTAGGATAGTATGTAGGCACAAGGATGTGAATCCTTGGCGAGCACTAATTATTTCTCTCTATCCTACCATTCACCTTCCATTATTCACTTCAATACCTTCATTCAATATCTTATACCCATTATTCATCCCCAGTGATATACTTTCTCATTGAACCTAATATAACATTTCTTTGAGTTCTATACATACTTTTGGGACAATAGCCAATTCCTTCCTCTGAACCAAGAACCTCTCCTTTGTTTACTTACTTTGCAGCCTTATATAGGAAATACCCTTTGTTTTTTGGCTTGATGGCAGTTTTCTCATTGGTTCATACATACCTACCATATGGGTTCAAACAACACAATCCTTTGGTTCAAACCATACCTTTATCATAACTTCTTTCATATCCTACCTTTAGTTTAATGAATAAAAGAGCTTTGAATTCCTCATTGCACTATAAGGATATGTAGGCATGAGGGCCCTCAATCCTCACCAAGCACTCTATTTATTCCTTTCTCTGTCCTTATCCTTTTGCTAGTAATCTTTAGATAGTAACACCTATTCGAGCTAAGAACAATTAAAATGGTTCTTGTTGAGTACAACGGATGTGAGGGGTGCTAATAACTTCCCCTTGCATAATCGACTTCCTTAACCATTTTCTCTTCCCCCGGGTTTTATCGATGTTTTCCCTTTCCTTCAGGAATAAATAAAGCTTGATGGCGACTATGTTGTATCTTCGAGTGTGTAATACACTCAGGTATTTTTTGCGCAGCTTCACTCGTCATCCACCAATCGACCATCCCGGACCACTTGAAACAGGTCCATCTGACTTAAGTCTAAGGTCGGGTAGAAGAAGGCCATGTGTTCCCTCGCCCTCTTTAGATACAGGTCGGAGGTTGCCATAATCTCTTCCTTGAGTAATGAAGCCTCCTCCTCCATACCTTTTGTTGGGAAAAAAGGGCTTCCTTGAGTGACTTCTCTAGGAATTTTCCATCCTTAGCGTGAGCTAGGGCCTTGGTGGACACCTCCCGAGCGCGGGTACTTAAATCATCTTGTTCATTCGTCGTCTCCACTACCATCCTATAATGCTCTTGGATGTCCTCTATGATAAGGTCCATTATAGACTGCAGTTGTCTGATGGCTTCAATGTGTTTTTCCCATTGGGGTCTTCCCACCATAAGGCACCTCAACATATGGACCTCTTGGAAGTTCGTTAAGTAAGAAGAAGACTTATTGAGAAGTGACTGATAGTCTTCGGAAAAAGTATATGATAGAGAGAGTTGACGCATAGTAAACTCAATGGCGTTGAAGGAGATGTCATTACACAATGAGGGTCTAGAAACTCCTGCCATCGGAACATGGGGCCCGTCTACCTTTCCTTTCTCACTTACTCCTTGGACGATTCCTAAAGGTCTGGAAGGACCTTCCCCCAGTTGCTGGCATTTGGGAGGGTGGGCTTCAGCATCACGAGATGTCTCACTCTGGAACTTATCTCCAGCCGCGTTAAATCCCTTATGAAGGGCGGAAGCATGGCTACAGATTGTTGTGTGGCTTGCATTTGAACCGGTCTCTCTTTCCTCTTGCCGAGCGAGATTCCTGCCATACCCTCTGCAAAAAGGTGTTGTTAATACGTGTAAAAAAATAAAAGAAGGGATCAAGTCAGAAGTTTCTTTTCATACCATAGAGCTTACCTAGGTAGTTCTCTACCCCATCATCGTCTTCTCGGTCCCAAGTAACTAGAGTATGAGAGCTCGGGAGCTGGAAGCAATTCAAAATTTGGATCTTCTCCGTTTCGAAGGGAGAAAGGGTGTTGTGTTTATCCCTTTGATAATCTAAGGAACCGGTGTCCATGAGAAATGAAAGCGAGGAGCACCTATCACCCATGTGGTCACCATAGAGGCGTTATATTTCCCTCTGACCCATATGAAACTATCTTTCCATTCCTCGTAATGATATGCATAGGCTCCAACAAGCGCATATCTGATAAAACACACAAAGTTATCAAACCGCTGTTGGGGAGGATCTCTACGACAAATAAGGAAAGGAATACCCAAACAATAGGGAATTCCTAGGTTACAACGGATTATCTGGAACACCCTAAGAATGTTCCACACGTTCAATGTGATCTGAGTAGAGGCGACATTAATGGTCGCCAAAAAAATCTGACTCAAAGGATGTTAAAAAGATTAAAATCCTCGACTCGTGAATAATGTGTAGGTAAAATTAAAAGTAGGGAGCCGATTACCCGCCCGCGATGGTCATATTGGCCCTCTCGTTTCTGAACAGGGTTCCAAGACCACATCTTATTCACACCCTGTCCTAGAAAATCCAATACCATGGAGAAACTTTTTGATCATGTCAAGACTTGAGTATAAAGACACAATATCTTGAACGTGAACATATTTTGCTCCCTACCTAGCCATTAGCTTCCAACAAAAGGGAAAAGAATGAGGAAAAATAACAGTGTTTGTATCCAAGGGAATGACGAACCCTGTAATGGCTTTCTCCTACCTGAAACTTTCTTAGGCCTGTGTATTTTTTCTTGAGGGAACAAAATGAAGATTCCAAAAGGGGAGAAAAAGGAAAATACTTCCTAGAAAATATATCAGGATCTTTTATAAAAGACCAATAGCACACAAAACATACAAGTTTGATGGAGTGACTGTTACAAGTAGTGAAATGGTTCCCACATATTGAGGACACATGTCAGAAAATAAGAGATTGGTTTTCTCTAGGAAGATCATCACGAGCTACATTAAATGTCACACACACTCCTTTCCACTAAACGTGCAAGCTTTCATAACTGATTGACGATTTGATATCTCTACATTCATTCAAATGACGTTTGACATCCACAACTGACACTCTGACTATCCATGAGACCGATATGCTAACCATGATCCAGATCCATGAACTAATGACATGTTTGCCTAATTTTATTTTTTCTTTGATTCCAATATGAACAATAATATTCATTTTATTTTTTAAAATATTTTTTTAATAGGAAAAAGCACAATATAAGACAAAAATTCTTTCAAAAAATTTCATTCACATAACATGATTCCAACTAAGAAAACTTTATTAAATTTAATGAAATCTCTTTTATCTCATTCAAATATTTTTGAGTTTTCTAATTAACATTTGCTTATAGTCATTACTACCTTTCAAAATGTTCCAGCATGAACCTGTTGAAACAAATTAAAGCATTTTAACTTGGTTCTGTGTGAAATATACATGCCATAATGAAATTATTTTATTTTAGTTGAACTCGTAGTCATCTTTTGCTTGCATAATGCATACGTTATCAACCAGAGACAGTGACTTTCTACTTCTTTGTTTCTTATTTTAATTTGTGATTTGCAAGAGTCGACATTTTTTCTTGTCGTGTAGTAGTTGAATTAGACCTTTATTATTTCTTCTACTATAAGATAATTTTGATCGACAAAGGAAACGCGTTAGATTGGTCACCTCGTGATTGGTCCATGTTAACACTCATGCTTTTGTCAATATTTCATTATTTGATTTACATGTAATTCAAGAAGCATTTGAATGGATTTGTGAGTGTGACCATAAATAATAAGATTGGAAATGAGAAAAATGGACTTCGTAATGTAGTATATGTTTTTAATACGAAAATAGTCACTATCCATGAAAAGAGATACATCGAGAAAAGAATCTAGTTAAGAAAAATCAATTTATGTTTTAAACTACAATTCTCTTATTAATTTAGTCTTTAGATTATTAAAATTAATTAAAATATCTCTAAATTATTAGTTTCATTGAACTATTCAATAATGAGTTAAACTTTGAAGGACTAAATAGCTGAATGAAAGAATAGTCTAAGAATTTTTTAAGTTGATTTTAATAATTTAAGAACTAAATTGATAAAATAATGATAGTTTAGAGACTAAATTAAATATTTAATATTAAGAATATTACAAATATATTTATCGATTAATAATATATTAAAACAGAGTTCCAAACTATATTGTCGCTACTTCATCAATTTTGTAGCCTATAATCTAAAATTTGCCATGTCAAAAAATATCTTAAGTGACACCTCCTAAAACACACATTAGAATCTCTTACATCTCGAAATATTTTTGAACATTTTTCATTTATACAATTATTTTTTCAGTTATCTTTTAATATTCTTATGTTACAAAATTATTATTATTTAATCAAAATCAACTATATATATTTTTGAATATCCAATTCTTCTTAATCAATAAAACTAATCTAGAAAAAACAATTCTCATCCCCCAACCCATAATATTTTCACTCTTTTTACTTGTGCTATGAAAACATCTCATATTTAGATCAATTCCAAAATCTCTACAAACCCATCCTAAAATTCTCATTTCTCAATTCACAATATTTCCACTCTTCATATTTGATGTGCTATGAAAACATCTAAATATCTAGATGTCAATTTTAAAATCTCTATAAATCTATTTTGAAACTATTGTTATTTAGATGTCTTTCATATACACTTCAGGTTTATTAGAAGTAATTCATATTTATTAGTTGTACTATTTTCTTAGCCCCTAAGTTTGTTAGAGGGTATTTTAGTATTTTATCCTATTCTAGTAACCCTAGTTTTAGCTTATAAATAGGGTGACAATCATTGTAACTTTTTATCATGTTTTGTAGCCGTCATTCTCTTAATAGAATATTTCCGTTCATCATTTATTTTACCTTTGCACCAACAATTGGTATCTAGAGCTCCGGTTCGGATTCATTGGGAAACACGGGAAACACGAGTGAACGTGAGGTCTTGTGTGTTTGATTTTGATTCTTAGATTCGTGTTGAATCTTGAACAAAATCTGATCAGAATTTTAATTTTGTGGGTTGGGAAACACTGTGAGAAATCTGAGTGTACTGTGCAAGGTAGAAAGATGAACGGAAACGGCAACATGAACACCAAACTTCCAGTATTTGACGGTAAAAACTGGAATCGTTGGATGATCCAAATGCGTGTACTCTTCGGTGCTCAAGATGTTCTAGATCTTGTCACTGATGGTTATGTTCCGGTAGCAGCAGATGCGACGGATGAACAGAAAAACGCGCAGAAGGAAGTAAGGAAGAAGGATCAGAAAGCATTGTTCTTCATTCATCAATGTGTTGATGTAAATGTGTTTGAGAAGATTGCAGATTCAACGACAACAAAGGCTGCGTGGGACACACTGGTTAGATGTTATGGTGGTGACGCATCAGTGAAGAAGGTGAAGCTTCAGTCCTTGAGAAAGCAATATGAGAATCTCAACATGAAGAATAATGAGAAAGTTTCTGAATACATCTCCAGAGTGATTCTGATCACTAATGAGATGAAAGCGTGTGGAGAAACTCTTTCTGAAGAAACAATCATGGAGAAGGTATTGAGATCCCTTACCTCTCAATTTGATTACATTGTGGTAGCAATAGAACATTCCAAAGATCTAAGCACCATGAGAATTGAAGAGCTGCAGAGCAGTCTAGAAGCGCAAGAGTTGCGTTTGACTGAGAGAACTTCTGAAAGGGAAGTAGAGCAGTAGGCTCTGAAAGCAACTTCTGATAGGAGGTATCAGAAGCAGTCAGAAGCCAGAAGAAGATCTGATGGTGGTCAGAAGTCAGAAAGCTCAACCTCTGATAGACAAAAGAATGCTCAGAAGGGAAAAGAGAAGTATGACAAGAAGAAGATCCAATGTTACTGTTGTAAGAAGTTTGGTCACTTTGCTAGAGACTGTTGGTCAAACAAGGAGAGAAAATCAGAAGAAGCAAATATAGCCAGAAGTTCTGATGACGAATCTGTGCTATTGATGGCCTCTGAATCTAATGATATGGATCTGATAGACTGGTGGTATATGGACACTGGCTGTTCAAATCATCTTACTGGAAACAAGAAATGGCTGGTTGACTTTGACTCTGAAAAGAGGACAAAGATCAGATGTGCTGATGACAAATATCTTAATGCAGAAGGTATGGGAAATGTCAGAGTGATTCTGAACAATGGGAAAACAGCATTGATTCAGAACGTGTGGTATGTACCTGGCATCAGAAGCAATCTGATGAGTGTGGGACAATTAATTGAGAAAGGTTTTTCAGTTACCATGAAGGACAATCTTCTGAAGCTGTATGACTGCAATCAGAAGTTGATTATGGAGTCAGAACAGGGAAGGAATAGAACATTCAAGGTGAATGTCAGAACTGCAGACTCAGAATGTCTTAGTGCAACAAGTGCTGAGAAGGAGAGTGAGTTATGGCACAGAAGATTTGGTCATTTGAATTTCAGAAGCTTAAAACATCTGAATTCAAAGAAGTTGGTACATGGAATTCCTGCAATTAAGAAGCCTGAAAAGTCATGCAAAGTTTGCATGGAAGGAAAACAACCACGATTGCCATTTGCGTCAGAAACTGCTCCAAGAGCAAAACATGCCTTGGGAGTTGTACATTCTGATGTATGTGGTCCATTTCCAGTAGCATCGATTGGAGGGAATAAATACTTTGTGTTATTTGTTGATGAATTCACAAGAATGACATGGGTATCCCTTATTAAGTTTAAACACAAGGTGTTTGATGAATTCAAGAAGTTCAAAATGAAGGCTGAGAATTAGAGTGGTCAGAAGTTGAAGATTCTTAGAACTGACGGTGGAGGTGAGTATAACTCCAAAGAGTTCCAGAAGTTCTGTGAGGAGAATGGAATTGAGCATGAGGTTACTACTCCTTATACCCCTCAACACAATGGTCTTGCTGAAAGAAGAAACCGCACTTTGCTTGATATGGTGAGAAGCATGCTAAAGGAGAAGAAACTTCCTCAGAAGCTCTGGGGAGAAGCTGTTGCCACTGCAACGTATGTACTCAATCGATGTCCTACGAAGAAGTTGAAGGAAATAGTTCCAATACAGAAGTGGACTGGAGATAAGCAAAGTGTTAGTCATCTGAAGGTGTTTGGTTCTGTTTGCTATAAACATGTTCCAGAAGCCAGAAGACAGAAGCTGGATGATAGAAGCAAAGTGATGATTCTGATAGGGTACCACAGTACAGGTGCATACAAGCTCTATTGTCCAGAAACCAACAAAATTGAATTCAGCAGAGATGTGATTGTGAAGGAATCAGAATTTTGGAATTGGGATAAGTCTCAATCTGATTTTGATGTTAGAACTTCTGAAGAAAGGTCAGAGTTAAGAATTTCTGAAGTTGGAGTAAACTCTGACGTTGATTCTGATTCTGATAGTGATTCTGACTCTGGAGAAGACTCAGAAGATGAAGGTGACTCTGATGATCCAGACTCTGATGACCCAGACTCTGATGGTAATGCAGATTCTGGTGGCAATTCAGACTCTGGAAATATGTCAGCCCCTGAAGATGGTCAAAGCTCTGGAGAAAGTCAACCATCTGAAGCTAGAAACTCTGAAGCTCAAGACTCTGAACAAGTTCAGAGACCACAAAGAATCAGAAACATCCCCAGAAGATATGCAGAATTTGACATGCTGCAAGACACTGAAGTAGACTCTGAAGGAGAAGTTATTCAGTGTGTCATGTTAGTAGACTCTGAACCCATGAGTACAGAAGAGGCTCTTAAGCAGAAGCTCTGGCTGAAGGTCATGAAAGAAGAACTTGATGCTATAGAGAGAAACAAGACTTGGAAGCTGACAGAACTTCCAAAAGACAAGAAAGCCATCAGCGTCAGATGGGTTTTCAAGCAGAAGTTAAAGCCAGATGGTTCAATTGGAAAACATAAAGCAAGGTTGGTAGCCAGAGGATTTTTACAGAAACCTGGGCTGGATTACTCTGAAGTGTTTGCACCTGTAGCAAGACATGAAACAATCAGAATGGTGATTGCAATAGCTGCTAACAGGAATTGGCCTCTGATGCATTTAGATGTAAAATCTGCATTTCTGAACGGTCCATTAGAAAAAGAAGTTTACGTGTCACAACCTCCTGGATTTGTAAAAAAGAATCAGGAGGGGATGGTGTACAGATTATACAAAGCTCGATATGGATTGAAACAAGCACCAAGAGCTTGGAATCAGAAGATTGATTCATTTTTCAAGAAGCAAGGCTTTCAGAAATGTGAGATGGAGTACGGTGTCTATGTTCAGCATACTTCTGAAGGAAATATGACTCTGGTATGTTTATATGTTGATGATATACTGCTGACTGGAAGTTCTGAACAGGAGATAGCCAAGTTCAAGAAAGTTCTGATGAATGAATTCGAAATGACTGATTTAGGCAAAATGACATACTTTCTAGGGATGGAGTTCAGATACTCTGAGAAAGGTATTATTTTGCATCAGCTCAAGTATGAATTAGAACTTCTGAAGAGATTTAATCTGAAGAATTGTAAGATTGTTGTCACACCTTCCGATACAAATCAGAAACTGGATTCTGACTCTGATGGAAAGGATGTGGACGCTACAACCTTCAAACAGTTGGTTGGTTCTCTGAGGTATTTGTGCAATACCAGACCTGATACTTGCTATTCAGTTGGGATGGTTAGTAGGTTCATGAGTAAACCTAAGTGGTCCCATTACCAAGCTGCTGTCAGGATTCTGAGGTATATCAAGGGAACTCTGAAGTATAGAGTATTATTTCCTTCTGGAAGAAAGGATGAGTCAGAACTTTTGAGTTATTCAGATTCTGATTGGTGTGGAGACAGAGTTGACAGAAGAAGTACGTCTGGGTACTTATTCAAATTTCTGGGAGGTCCCATTTCTTGGTGTTCCAAGAAGCAACCTGTTGTGGCGTTGTCAACTTGCGAAGCTGAATACATTGCAGGTGCTGTTACTGCATGCCAAGCTGTGTGGATTCTGAATCTATTGCAGGATCTGAAGATTAAAGTAAACAAACCTCTGAAGTTGATGATTGACAACAAGTCTGCAATCAATCTTGCCAGAAACCCAGTGTTGCATGGGAGAAGCAAGCACATTGAGACCAAGTATCATTTTCTGAGACATCAAGTTCAGAGGGGAGTGTTAGAAGTTATACACTGCAGCACTCAGAAACAGTTGGCAGATGTTCTGACGAAAGCTATCAAGACTGATCAATTTCTCAGATTAAGGGATGAAATTGGTGTTACAAGTTTTGATGGAATATGAATTAAGGGATGATATTAGAAGTAATTCATATTTATTAGTTGTACTATTTTCTTAGCCCCTAAGTTTGTTAGAGGGTATTTTAGTATTTTATCCTATTCTAGTAACCCTAGTTTTAGCTTATAAATAGGGTGACAATCATTGTAACTTTTTATCATGTTTTGTAGCCGTCATTCTCTTAATAGAATATTTCCGTTCATCATTTATTTTACCTTTGCACCAACAAGGTTAAGGTTAAAATCATTTTAATTTTATTGATCATTTTATTTTATTTTTCTTTTTAAATTTTTTAATTTCAAAAATATTTTAAATCAATAATGTATATTTTCTTAACTTTCTTGATTAAATCTCACCTGTACAATCATGTTTCTATTTTTATTTTAAAAAATTTCCATTACAAAAATTAATAATTTAATCAAAATCATTAGTTTTTTTACATCTACTTATTCTTGATGGGGTCAAATCAATAAATTATATAATATATATATATATATATATATATATATATATATATATATATATATATATAATATATATATATATATATATATATATATATATATATATTAATTATATTTATAATTTATTTTAAAAACTAACTCGTAACTCTAATATATTGAAAATATGTAGATGAAAGAATATAAATATGTCATGACATAATTTATTACTGGTTTTTATTTTAAATTAATATTTATAGAGTCGTTTATTTTTCACACTATTTTTTATTATTATTCACTATTTTATTTTAATTTAATTTAAAATTAAAATGGTTGCGATACAATAAAGGGTAGTATCATAAATTAGATATATGATAAAAAATTTCTCCCAACTTAATCAATGATCTTGGATTTGGATCCAACTATATGCATGCAATTGTGTTAAATTCTTTTGAGGACCCTTTACATTTTTATCTAATTCAAAGGATTAGGTTCTGTGTACAAAGATATTCGGTTTCTAAAAAAAATAATATGAAGCAAATGCATTGATCCTTAAATTAAATTCATAACACAAGTTATAATAATAATAGGGAAAACAGTAAAAAGAGAATTAACATCTTTAATTAATTTCTTCATAAATTAATTAATTAATTAATATTTATTTTCAATATTATGATTATAAAATCATGTTAATATTCTAATACGTTACTTTTAGTTTTTAATAATTATTATCTAATATTTAACCCATTTCATATTTGAAAGCACGATAAAACACAAATAAAAATTAAACTAAATTACAATTTTGATTTTTCTATTTTGCTCTACTCACATATTTAGTTCCATATTTTCTTTTTAAATAGTTTTGGTCTCATATTCCCAATTTTGATCTAAAAGCGCTTATGTAGATTTTTTTTAATAATATGTCATATTTTTTATGTCAGGTCATTATAAATAACAAAAATAATTATTTAATTTAAATATTATATTTAAAATTGCAATCAGTCTTCATTGCCCTAGCTTTCTTTGAGTCTTCACATCGCCTTCCATGTTCTTCGTTTCACATCGCAGTCTCTATTCTTGTTTCAATCGTTGTTCGCGTTTCAAGTTGTTATGGATTCTGATTCTATGCAAATATCAAGTTCTTCTTCTCTTTCTAGGAGGAGAAGGATGCATTGTTACTGTAGATTGGATTCACCACTTGTGACTGCATGGACATCTCAGAGTCTAGGGCAGATATTCTATGGTTGTGGACTGTACAAGGTAAAACTAAATCCCTAACTAATAGTTTGTATATTCATCTTCTAAAGTCAAAATTTCTAGGTTACCCCTAACTTTCACATATTTTTTGTGTTATTCAGCTACAAGGAAGGAAATGATGTTTATTTTTTGACTTGTATGATGAGAAAATTCCAGATCGTCCATAGGAAGTGATTAACTCACTTTTGAAGGATGGTTTAGCTAAGAAGATTGATGATGAATTTAAAAAGAAGATCAAAATTTTGGTTATTTCTTCGGTTTTATCTTGAGTTTTGATCATCCTATTGATCACAAAAAACTTGATTGGATAATATAATTATGTTAAACAAATTATGATGATGTTATAGTTATGTTACTATGAGTGTATTATAATGAGAATTTGTTGTAATGTTAGTGTAATTTTAATCAGGTTATTATGTAAACTCAATGTATAATGAGGTTAATTTGTAATGTTAATGTTATTTTACTGAAGTTATGTTGTTATGAAGTTCTGTTATTTTGTATAATATGTTTCTGTTAACTGGCATAAAACAATGTTATTTTATCATTTTATTGATATAAAAATGAGTTTAATTTTTAAACTCAATGTATAATGAGGTTAAGTTGTAATATTAATGGTATTTGAATTAAGTTATGTTGTTATGAGGTTGTCATTTTAGTGACATAAAACATAATGTAACTGATGCATAATGTTCTTGTCATTGTAATGAGGTAATTTTGTAAACTCATAGTATATTATGAAGTAACTGTTATAAGACATACATAATAAGTGAGAAAACACTAATACTTCATTAATAATGGATCAATTACGAAAAATCATAGATTTCACAATAAACATGTGATCCATTACACACAAAAATCATGCAACATGTTCAGTCAACCTGATTATAAAGTAGTCAAACCATTACACAAAAAAAATAAATACATTTTTCAACATGTTTTATCAATTAGTTTATTGTGTTTGTGGAACTTGTGATCCTCGTGTCAACACAGTGGATGATTCTTTGGTTGATGTCTTCCTTCATTTATTAGTCTTGTTAGCCTTGTTACTACCTTTTTCTAATTGTCGATCCGTTGTTGTTTTCCCTTTGCAAGTTCTTGAATTGTGTCATAAAGTCCCACAACTTTTACACTTAACAGTGGTCAAATTTCTTGGTAGTACATTGCTTGAAGTTGGTTCATCATTAGCTCTGTTTCTTTTCTTCTTAGGTCTACCCGAAGCTCTTCTCGTAACCGGTGGATTAATTATTTCCCCATTAGTTACAGGCCAGAGTCTTGGTCCATTAGATGACAACACAATATAAGAATAAGTTGCCAAAAATCTTAATTTCCTGAAACATTATGCAACACATACATTAGTTCAGTTCAAATAATGCAACATATACATCACAAGTATACTTCAGCTTCAATATAGCCAAATAATCTTTAGTTTCAAATAATGCAACACATACATCAGTTCAATTCAAATAATCAAACATAATACACAAGCTTAATAATACTTGACTGCATCTCAAATAAGACTTTTTGTCGCAAATGTCATTCCAAGCTTAAGTCTCACATCATCACCACAGTCATACATTTTAAACATGGGATACTTATGGTCATCACCTTCATCTTCACTTCCTTGGGGAGTATCAAGGTCATCTGATTCAACGTCACGGGCTTCTTTAAAATAAGATGCTTTGATTGGTTCTTGGTTTGAAGATACTTGGTTTGCATCATTTTTTTTTCTGGCATAAACATGTGACTTGGTACCTCATGTGTCCAATCCAATCATCTTCATCTAAGTCATCAAATTCACTATCCCCTAAAGCATCCTTATCATCTTGCACAAAATCTTCATCACTCTCACTCTCATCCGCATGTACTTCTTCAACCACATGTACTTCATCATTCGACTTAATCTCAATTGGATCATGTACATGTTCAACATACTCTCTTACTTGTTCTTTTGATATAACAATAGGTTCACCTACTATATTCTCAACTTAAATATTAGCAAGATTATAACTATTCATGTTTCCCCCGAATTTCAAGACATTTGCATCGTTGTTAAAAGGCCTAAGCTCACGCTCAAATGAAAATTTCGGGTGATAATACCACATGCACTTGATTCTTACATAACCCAAATTGTTGATAACCTTGATAAAGTCCATATAAGACATAAAATCCACATCAAATTTCCAATTTATTTCTTCTACCTTTCCATTTACATAAATCTTGATTAATCCTCATGATTAATCCTTAGTCTAACTGCATTTGTATCAGTTGGCCTAGAACAAACTAAAAAAAATACATCATCTCATCATGGAAACCAACACAAATGACTAAGAAATATTCAATAATCAACACAAAAAATATTCAGTTCATTTTGAAACAACAAAAACCCAATTCATAATCAATAATCAACATACATTGAACAAAACTTAGGATCTTCCTTAGTCCAAAACGAAGGTTGTCTACAAGAGTAAGACATTTCTGCCAGTGAAATCAAATGGAATTTAGGATTTTTGAAGATCCTAAAAAAAGAGTAAGAAATCGAGATTTAGGGCACCGTATTACCTGGAAATGAAATTGATGTTTTCAAAATCTTCATTTCATCCGTGTATGACTTATTCTTCTTCGTTATACCTTGGTGTGTTCTTCGTTCTTCCATTAGCGTTATCCCTGGGTTCTTCGTTTTATGTCTTCATTTGCATGCATCAGTTATATTTTCATTACTTTAAACCATTTTAATTTTAAATTTTTATTAAATTTTATATTTTAACTACTTTAAATTTATTTAATAAATATACAATGTCAAAATATGATCTGACAAATAATTACATTCAAGTTCATGCCACAACATATAACATCATACACATGTTTTAAAAAATTTATCACACAGACGTTTTTTGGATCAAAATTGGAATGGAGAACCAAAATTGTTTAAAAAGAAAATGGGAGACTAAATTCGTGAGTAGACCAAAACTGTAATTTGACCTATAAATAAATAGATTATAAAAGAACAAATGAGTGAATCACACACATTTTATCCAATTATTCTAACATCATTTCTTACCATTTCTCTAGACATGGAACAAACATACAATGTTTCCAAGGAACATCATTTTCTAAAAAATCTTAATTAAAAATACGATAATTGGTTCGTGAAGGTGGAATTGCTTGATTGTGGAATACATTTAATCCTAACAATGAAGATGAACATATTTGCTTAGAAATGATTTTGCTAGATGAACAAATAGACATTCTAACTCATTTATAATTACTTTATTTGTCTTATTTTAAACTATTACATTCAATCACTTTTTACAAAAATTTACTTTCAAATATCTTTTAAAATGACTTAGATTCATTTTTTTATACCAATAAAGCAACTCCTTTACATGCGCATAACAGTTGTAGTGGAAATTAAAAACTCAATCCTTAACATTGTTTTTTATTTCAACTTTTTTAGAAATCTAAATCATTTTAAATATATGCTTCAAACAAATTTACATATTATCTTCATATTTTTTAATTGATTTTCACTCATTTTATATGTGGCTTTAAGTTTCATAATTATATTTTGAATATATTTTTTTAATTTTATTTGTGATTTTTTTATTTTTATATTTAACATAGATTTTTATAAATTAATAAATAATATAAAATATCATACAGATCAACACATGAGTGCAAAAAATATGCGAGATTCTAAGTCAAGATTTTGAAAGCAATAAACTAGAAAAGAGAATGGTAAAAAAAACAGAAAAACTTTACAAGAAATTATGGATATGAAATGAGAATCAAAGGACCATGTATTACTTACATATCATTATCTTAAGTTATATTATTAAATTTTCCTTAACCACGAAAAAATAAAATAGGAGAAGGTTTTCACTACCATCAATGAGATTGGTGGAAAGTATGAACGAAACTATATTAGTTGCAAAAATTGCTTTAATAATTCACACGAGACGAACAACAATACAAGTGTAAACAATGTAAATAAACATCCAAGTATCCAACACCAAGGTAACACTTATCAACCATGTAATTAATATGAATTTCTTCAATTATTATTGTAATATCTTGTTCCTCAAAGTAAAAATTATTTATATTCTTATTTTTAGGTTCAACATTAATTTAAAGGTGTCGGATGAAAGTGATGCATCAATGCTAACATTATTTGACAAAGGTGCTTAAAATCTCCTTAACACAAAGACAACTCAATTGTTAAAAATCATAATGTTGTTGAGATACCATCAATTATACAAAATCTTTGTACTCGCAAGCTTATTTTTGAAATAAAACTCTCAAGTTACAAAATAAAATAGGGGTCTCACACTACACAATCCATCGGGTTTTTATACCAAATAACATATTTCATCATTCTGATCTCCAAAAAAAATAAATTAAACAGATATGATGTTTTAAAATTAAATTTATCTTTTTTATAAACAAATATTCTACACAAATACAGTGTCTCACTTTATTTATTTTTTGGCGACAAGGAGCCCAATTCACAGCAACTCAATTCACCACAACTAATATCATCTACACAAGACAATGAAAAAAATATTCTTGAGCAAAAAGAAGATGGATGAGTCAACCAAAAAATAAATAACAAATTTTTAACCAATAAGTACACAATGTATATTCTTCTCAAGATGATTCAAAAAACAACTCAATCCATGGAAAGAAATAATCCAACGTAATGCATCGTTTGATGATAATGGTATCATTATTCAAAGTTTACTTAAAAAAATTAATAGATGTTTTACAACCAAATCAAAGTAGGCAAGAGGAATGTCAAAGTGACTTTAGCTTATAAAAATATTTCATAAATAAACTTTTATCAACATTTTGTATTTTAGTTTAACTACTTCATCAAACAATTTATATGTAGTATCTTATTTTTTCTTTAATAAATTTTGTCACCTATCACAATAAAGTGATTTATATATTTAATATAAAATAACAACAACAAAATTGGTTATTATTGGATAGCAATGTAGGATGATGTAGTCAAATTGGTTTACAAGTACGATAAATATCAGCTACATGAAAATATCTAATAAGGAACCTCTTTAGATTCCACCATCATCAGATCATCGTGATCATTCGAGTCGTAGGGATAGATATCCAGAGACTATCTTCTTAGCTTTCAGACAAATCATATACTTGTTGGTCATGATTGACTATTTCACTAAATGCATATAGACTAAAATTTTGAGTAAAATCACGTTGACTAACGTCCTTCAATCCTTTAAAATAACATCTAAACAAGGTTCTTAACACAATAAGTGGTTTTGACCGTCAATAGAACGTAAATAAAAAATCTCGCAATACCTAGAAGAATTAAAGGTGAAATAACAATTCACATCGACGAAGAACCATCATGTGAACTGTTAGGAAAAATCCACAAACCACATTATCCTACCGGACTAAAAAGAAAGCTAATAGAGACAAAAGAAAACTAGGTTGACATACTACATCTGCTACTGTGAAGATTTAGACTGTGGCAACATCTAACAACGCGTGAACCACCATATTGATTAAAATAAGGAGAATAAGAAATAGTTTCAGTTGAAAAATGAGAGATTAGCTGGAGAACAACACACCCTTTAAGCCTTGACGAAAATGAAAGTTTCATGAATGTCGCCCCAAAAAAGTCATTGTTAAATACAAAGAAAAAGCGATAAACAAGAAATGTAATATCTAGAGAAAATTCAAAGAAAATTATATAGTTCTAAGAAATAGTTACAAGAAGAAACACAAGGAAAAATCACACCCAATTGAAAATGTCCTTATCAGATCGTAACTAAAACAAAAGATAGAGCTTACATCTTGAAAACTACACCTGATCGTCCAATTCTAGGAACATGAAATATGGAAAACTTAAAGAGATACTAAAACTAATGAATAACGACCATACATTACTTAATGAAATAAGTGTAAGTGATTGGATACAAATAAGACAATTTACATACATTGTTGATTATTTTGTTACCAAGTTTTTTGTTTACACATGGAACCATTGAGAAAAGGGTATCAGCAACCCACAAACTAGAAGAAACCAATTTGTCGCAAAACAAAGCTAATTGAAGATGTCATATTTTCTTAGAAAAACCTCATATCTCTGTGATATTTTCAAATATAAAAAGAAATAGACAAACTCTTCACATTATCTTCTTTGGGATTGTGAAATCGTACAAAATCCACCGCCAAAATGGTTGAGTAATTTATTTCATACTCACAATAGAAATTATAAACTCATAAGAAACTTAGTTTGAAAAATCTAAGTTTAGGAAAACGAATGCACAAATACCCGCAACGACAAATGCATGAAAAGGTAAAAGATTTGACTTAAACTCAACATGTTAATTAAAAAATGTCCATCAAAACTCAACATTGAAACATCCAAAATTTCAAAGTCAATAAAAAAAGGTTAAATGCCTTCTTACTTTTTCTCTAAATTGTATCCTCTAAGAAAATAAGAAATAAAATCCTCCTTGGACCATCTCCTCAATAATAAAAAATAAGTCACCATTTTTCATTCTCTTAAATGGTCGACTAATGGGAAAAATGTTATGGACTATGCCTAAATCCAATACATCATGTAACCTATGATCCATGAAGAAATTTTACTCCTCGCGCTCAACCTTCACCAGAAGACAAAGGCGAAAAAAGGACTAGACACAAGGAAAATATCATGGGAATAGTCAAATTTCTTAACATTAATCATAATTCTTGTATCATCGTAGCATCTATATAAAATTTAAAATTAGAGAGAAATATATACAACATTTCATACCAGTTGTATGGAGCTACGTGCTTGCAAATACAATCATCGGTAGATAATCTTAGTAGCACACATTCCTTTGTGGTTCTGATACTGACAATAACTAATGTCAAGCGACACTCGGTGGAGTAAGTGAAGATCTTTGATCAAGAAACCTTTGATAATGAAGTCTATCAAATAAGCTATATCAAACCTCATCAGATAGAAGAATTCAAGGTCTAGATGAAGTGTTGAATCCATGGTGAATCTAGCAAGGGATCTTGAAGCTTCAAGGTTGTGAAAGAGAGTGAATGTGAAAGCTCGTCTAGTCATATGTCTGAGTGGTCAATGTATTATAAAAGTGTAAGAGTATCTCCTAAAATACTAAGGTTTTGTTTGGGAGGATGGAGGGGAGGAGAAGGGAGGACTTTGAAAAATTATTTTAAAAAATATATAGAAAAAAATCTTTAAAAAAAGTTATATAAATTCTTTAACCAAAAAATGTGGGTCTCATAAAAATTTGGTAGGATTTATATAAATTCTAAAAATAAAAATAAAAATAGTGTATTAAAAGTACCTTACTAACATTGCTCATATTTAGATAGGGATGAAAATATATTAGTTTGAGTTAAATTTTGTGAATCTTAAGCAAGGCATATTATAAAATAAAATAAAATAAAATATGATATGAACACTTATGTTTAACATCCACTTTCTTCTTCTTTTGACACAAAAAAAAAACTAATTTATTTCATTAAAAATTAAAAAACTAATATAATTTGTACATAAGCTTGGAACTTAGTCAAAAGACATAGTTGAATTAGTCTGACTATTGTATCCTTTGCCCCTTCAGGCCTAATACTTCACTATTATATATAATATTTTTCATGACAAAGTTTTCACCACATCCAACAAAAAATCAAGGTATACTGCCAAACCACGAATTTTTTTTTAAATATCCAAAAATTAAAAAAAAAATTCAAAAATACACCATTTTTCAAAATAATTACACAAATGGCCATTTTTGGCCAAAATTTACACCTAGGCGCCACCCTAGTTGGCGCCTACCCTTAATGGGTAGGGCAAGTCGCCACTAGGAGTGGCGCCTACACCCATTCCCTTTTTTTTTTCTTTTTTTCTTTTTTTTTTATATGTTATATATATATATTTTTTTAATTTTTTTTAATTTATAAATTTATATTTTTTATTAATTATATTAATTTATATTAACACATATATATAAATAAAATTATTTACAAGATATATATATATATATTAATTTATAATATATAATATAGATATATATATATATATATATATATATATATATATTAGAATATAATATATATATATATATATATTAATTTAATTTATAAGTAATTAATATTATTTGTAAATTTTTGAAAAAAAAATTAATTTATATGCGTGTAAATAAATATTTATACACATGTAAATTAATATATAATATAATATATATATATATATATATATATATATAATATATATATATATAGATATATTATATATATATATATATAATATATATATAAAGATATGATAGACAATATCTTTAAAGATAAAGATAAAGATATAAAGATAATAAACAGAAAATATTTTTATTTAAATAATAGACAAGACAAATATTACAAAGATATGATTAATCACATATGATGCGGTCCCTGGTACGATCCGCACGGGGGAGGTCTAATTACTCGCCTAGACGGTTCACGTGGTGGTGGTGCTTCCCTATTACCACCCCTTGCCCTAACGCGTCCCCTTGCCGTTTGCCGTTGTGGTTGGGTCGAAGTCCCTTCAGTGCTGTAGGAAAGACGGGTCCCCTCTGCGCCCTCAAAGCTTTGTCTCGGTGGGACAAACTGACTACTACTGGGTGCGCCCTCGAATTGTGGTCTTTGGTAGTTTAGGGTTGAATCGGGTTGGCCAAAGTACAATGTTTGTTGTGGTGTGTAGTAGTCCTGTTGGTAGTCCTCTTGTATACCCGTGTCGGGGTTAGGTGGAGGACTGGAAGAGCTCGGGACATTGTCGTGATGGAAGTGTTGGGATTGGTGGAAGTGGGGGGATTGATATTGTGGTAGGTGTTGGGACTGTTGATGGTGGTGGGAATGTTGAGTTTGTTGTTGGTAGTCTTCATGGTATTGGGGTTGAGTTTGTGGTATGTATTGTTGATTTGGTGGGGGGTGGACATGTTGTGGTGGGGTTGTTGTTGGTAATATGGTGGTGGTTGTTGTTGTTGGTAATAAGGTGGTGGTGGTTGTTGTTGGTAAAATGGTGGTGGTGGTTGTTGTTGGTAATAAGGTGGTGGTTGTTGTTGTTGGGAATACTGTGGTGGTTGTTGTTGTTGGAAATATGGTTGTTGCATCCGAGGATCGTCCAAATAGAACGGGTCAGACACAATCATTTCTGGATTTGTATTTGCTCTATACCAATCCACATATTCCCTTGTCGGCTTCATTTTGTTGGGCGCCACCAGAAATTGTAGAACATAGTGGGCACGGTCTTTCCACATTTTACGAAACTCCTTAGCAAATTCCTTCCAATTTTGGACATACCACTGGTGGCTGACTTTTTTTAGATGCCAAGGTTCCATAGACATTGGGGGGCCTGGGATTTCTTGATGCATTCCGAATTGCAGCTTGACACGGTCACTTTGGTGCATCTCCACAGTGGTGAACCGCATTATGGCTGTTTTTGCTGTCCAAACAGCTGCATCTTCGGGGTTGGGTTGATGTTCCAATCCCAAATATGGCCTCCAAATAAACTGCAAAGAAAAAAGCAAATATGTTATTTATCGAGAATGCATGATATTAATAAATCAGTTAGAAGCTGAGTGATTTAGTGGTAATACATCTTGTGCTCGGAGACGATCCAAGAGTTGACGATAAAATATAATTTTATTTTGGGGGTAAGACTGTAATCCAGTCCGGTTGTAATGAACCTAAACAAAAAAAGATAAATAATATTATTTACAAATATTTATAGAATAAATATACAAAATGAAATAACATCATAAATTTACCTAGTTGCGTAGGGGAAGGAGTAGACATTAGGATTTTCTGGGGCTAGCCTCGGCAATCTCCACCACCCCCATGCTTGGAGCAAAAAAGCACATCCAGAAAATGTACAGTGCTCATTTTGTGCATTTTTACACAAAGAGCTATATAGGAATGCTAATACTGCAGAACCCCAACTATATGTGCTTATTCTATCAATGTCCCCGAGCAAACTCAGGTACATAAAGTTTATGCTATTTCCCGTCCCTTCGGGAAATAGCAAGTTCCCAAACAATAGCATAATGTAAACCCGGGTTTTTATGACTTTTTCTTGTTCGGAGGATTCCTCAGTCAAAGTTATGGAGTCGTGGTACAATTGTAGGCTAGATAATTTAATACCCTGACCCCTTGCTTTGACAGACCCCTCACCCTCGACTAGATCTACCCCCAACATTTGAACACATATTTGGTTAGGCTGTTGAACATTTCCGGTCACAGGCTTACCATCTATTCTAAGACCCAAAAGCATGTACACGTCCTCTAATGTGACGGTACATTCACCAGTTGGTAGGTGAAAAGTGCATGTCTCAGGTCTCCAACGTTCACACAGAGCCAAAATGAATTTGACATCAATTGTGGCATTTACGACATGCATAACATGACCGAAACCCGCACGCTCTATGTAAGGTACGCACCATGGGTCTGGATAAGACATAGGGTGTGAACGTTGACGAAATTTCTTGGGATCCTTTAAAAACAAACAATATAAACAATCATTAGATTGGACTTTTAAAAAACAAATTACAAACATACGAAAGAGGCAATGTTCAAGAAAAACTTACGAATGAGGCAATGTTTGCCCTAGTGCCTCTGTGTTCTTGGCCCATGGTAAGAAGAGACATGACTGCAATGTAGAACGAAGCTTGGTGGATGAGAAGTTTCGCCGGAGTTCTCTGAATAAAAGTGTTAGTGGTTGATGAAAACTTGCAAGAATGACCCTCTATTTATACTCGTTTTCAAGTAGACTGAATATGCAAAGGTGTGACAAGTGGAAGGCATACGTGGGAATCTTGCAGAATAGGTGCAGGCTAGGTGGTAGTGTTGGCATGCATTGGTGCAGACTAGGTGGGAGTTGTCTTGTCTTGGGGAAGACTTGGTGGAATCTGATGATGCAAAAATGTGACAAGTGTAAGGCATGCGTGGGAATCTTGCAGAATAGGTGCAGGCTAGGTGGTAGTGTTGGCATGCATTGGTGCAGACTAGGTGGGAGTTGTCTTGTCTTGGGGAAGACTTGGTGGAATATGATGATGCAAAGGTGTGACACGTGGAAGGCATGCGTGGGAATCTTGTAGAATAGGTGCAGGCTAGGTGGTAGTGTTGGCATGCATTGGTGCAGACTAGGTGGGAGTTGTCTTGTCTTGGGGAAGACTTGGTGGAATCTGATGATGCAAAAATGTGACAAGTGTAAGGCATGCGTGGGAATCTTGCAGAATAGGTGCAGGCTAGGTGGTAGTGTTGGCATGCATTGGTGCAGACTAGGTGGGAGTTGTCTTGTCTTGGGGAAGACTTGGTGGAATATGATGATGCAAAGGTGTGACACGTGGAAGGCATGCGTGGGAATATTATTTAAAATAATTAATCAGGTTGTTTAAAATAAATAATTAAGCTTAAATAAAATTTAATAAAAGAGGTTGTTTAAAATAATCAGGCATGCGTGGGAATATTATTTAAAATAATTAATCAGGTTGTTTAAACACATAATGGAAAAAAGAGGTAGTTTAGTATTGGAAGTGTGATATTCAGTATTGGAAGTTCAAGAAGTTTAAGTTTTTGGTGGAAGCAAAGCTAAAGCTGAGACTAAGTTCAGACTATGTGGAGAATACATTTGATGGATAGGCAGTAGACGTGGCAAAATTATTACATGCATGCAGCTCCACGTTGCCTGCAAGTTCTTGCATGCTTTACACGTGTCCAAGTTTTGCATGCGTTGCTCTTGGGGAAGGCTTGGTTGAAGACATGCATGCAAAGATGTGTCGGAATCTTGCAGTATAAATATTCACACACATTTTCACAAAGGTATTCATAATATCTTCACAGCAATCTTCACAAAACCTTCACAATATCATCACAAAACCTTCACAAAACCTTCACAATATCATCACAAAACCTTCACAATATCTTCACAAAACCATTACAATATCTTCACAAAACCTTCACAAAACATGGCATCTTCATCACAATACAAAATAAAAGCTCACGTCAATGGTGAGACTTATGAATGTGATATGTCTGGCTTCCTATTTAGAAACACCGAATGCACTCGTTTTTGTCTAAATAGAGGAGCTGACTTCTCTTATCTGAAGAAAAAGATTGAGTCCAAACTAAGACAACCCGTGTCCCAAATTTTTTATCAACAACCTTTTTTTTCAGAAAACAACTCTATCAAGTTTTATAAGTCATTGATTCAAAATGACATGGAGACAAAATACATGTTTCGTAACCATGAGTATTCTGGTTACGAATACATAGTGTTGTACATTGTGTCGGAACAATTTCAACCAACTCAGAATATTCAGTCACAGGTTATTGATCTTGTGATTGATGACGAACAAGATGTTGAGCACCACGTTGAAGACGATGTGGTTGATGATGCTGAAGACGTGGTTGATGACTTGGTGAACCGTGATTCTGAAGACGAAGACCAAGTTCAAATACCTATAGCGCAACGCTACTCACCGCCTGCGCACTTCACAACACTTAACTTGGGCGAGGATGAGCCCTCATCAGATATGTTCTACAACCCATATATGAGGTCTGATGAGGACTTAAAGAAGGGTGACCAATTTCGGACCAAGGAAGAGTGTCTGTTAGCAATAAAGAACTGGCACTTGAAAAACTGTGTTGACTACGATGTTATCAAATCAAATCCGGAAAGATACATTATTGTATGCAAAAATCCGGAGTGTGGGTATAGGTTGATGGCATCGTACAAGAAGAAACATAATGCGTGGGTGATAGGGTCCATTTCTCAAGCTCACATTTGCGTCAACACCAACATGGCACAGGATCATCGCAAACTTAGCCATGATATGATATGCCATTCCATATTACCTCTAGTTGAGGCTGACCCGTCACTGAAGGTCAAAACAATTATCTCCCATTGCGTGGCTGTTTTCAAATATACACCGTCATACAGAAAGGCTTGGTTAGCGAAAACCAAGGCAATTGAACTGGTATACGGTAACTGGGAGGAGTCATACAAACAACTACCACGCTACCTGGCTGCACTACGATTGTATTCACCTAGGACGGTTTCTATAATGGAGACCTTTCCGGCACAATCCCCTGACGGAACTCGTCTAGAAGGTAATGGAATATTCCATAGACTTTTCTGGGCATTCCGTCCCTGCATCATCGGTTTTACATTCTGCAAACCACTTGTTCAAGTCGATGGAACTTGGCTGTATGGGAAATACAAAGGATCGTTACTGATGGCGGTCGCACAAGATGGAAATTCTAATATTTTCCCAATAGCCTTTGCATTGGTAGAAGGAGAAACGACTGCTGCTTGGAGTTTCTTCCTTAAGAATCTCCGAACGCACGTGACTCCACAAGCTGGCATCTGTGTGATTTCTGACAGGCACGCTTCTATAGACAGTGCATACAATAATCCAGCAAATGGTTGGCATGACCCCCCGTCTACCCATGTCTACTGCATCAGGCATATTGCTCAAAATTTTATGCGGGAGTTCAAGGATAACTTCTTGAAGCAACATTTAATAAACGCGGGGTATGCATTAAACCAACCTGGATTCCAATACTACCGCCGGGAAATAGTGTTGGCAAATTCTGATGCAGGGAGGTGGATCGATAATATCGACAGAGCAAAGTGGACTAGATCATACGACGATGGGGTGAGGTGGGGCCACATGACAACAAATCTTGTGGAATCAATGAATGGCGTCTTTAAGGGCATACGTAACCTCCCGGTAACCGCATTGGTGAGTGCGACCTATTTTCGGATGGCAACGTTGTTCGTAACAAGAGGCAGGCGCTGGCATGAAGTGTTGCAGACGAGTCAGGTATATAGTGATGCCTGCATGAAGTTTATGAGGCAGGAATCTGCCAAAGCCAGCAGCCATCGGGTTACGGAATTCGACCGTCATGGCCACACTTTTAGTGTCAAGGAAATAATTGACCACAACCAAGGGCTGCCCAGACAAGAGTATAAGGTCCTAATACCAGACCGTTGGTGCGACTGTGGTCAATTTCAGGCCTATCGTATGCCTTGTTCCCATGTCATTGCAGCGTGTTCACACAGCCACTTCGATGCATTATCGCTAGTGTCTCCCATCTACAAAGTCGCAACATTGCTCAATGTATACGACAATCCCTTTCCGGTGGTAGCATTGGAGGCGTATTGGCCAGAGTATGACGGGGAAATTGTTTGGCACAACGAATCAATGCGGCGGAATAAAAGTGGTCGCCCAAATAGCAGGCGCATTAGAACTGAAATGGACGTCGCAGAGAAAATGCAGAGGAAGTGTAGCATATGTAGACAACTAGGGCATAATAAGAACAAATGTCCATATCGTGGATCTAGTTCCACAACTTAGTTTTCATATTCATAAATCTGTGTACCAATGCTATTTATCATTAAAGTTTACTTTTTATTCAAATAGAAGATGACACTTGAACAACAAACACAAACATCTAACATTACAACACCAATTACTAAAACAAAAACAAATACTGGAACAAAAACAAGTACTAAAACAAGAACAAGTACTAGAACAATAACAAATACAACAACAACATGACAAATAACCATTAAAATCTAAGAAATTACAACAGTTAACACTATGTCGTCTGATCCATGCATCATTTGGATGCAATCAATGTCGCTTTCAACTTCAACCCACCAACGTATCGTTTCTCCAGTTTCAAATGAGAACCTTGTTCTAAGCCTCTGAATCCTTCTGATGACTTCACCAGGTTGGTAATCTCCCTCTAACCAAGACATCAAGGACCTTTTTAGTTGGTCCAACAAACGGATGTTCCAAAATTTCATCTCCATTGGGGGTTTCAAAGGCGAGAAAATAACATGCCCATCCCTTTTTAAGATTACTTGTTCAGGATCCGGGCGCCTTGATGATGTTCGCTGCCATGAAGACGGTCTTGGGGATGCCATGAACTCAACTTGATAGAGAAAGTGATAGGAAACAGTGGTGAAGAAAATGCAAGGAAATAACACTTTATTTATAGGAAAAGATCTAGGTTGTACACCAATCTACTTAACCCTAATTAGTGTCGCACTTGATAAATTAACCTTAACATGATTAACCCTAATTTTCCCAAAATTTATAAATAATATAATATTACTTATAAATTTAATTAATATATATATAAATTTATATATATTATATATATATATATATATATATAATATATATAATATATATATATATTATATATATAATCTTGTAAATAATTTTATTTATATATATGTATTAATATAAATTTATATAATTTATAATAAATCTAAATTCATAAATTAAAAAAAATTAAAAGAAAAATATTAACAAAATAAATAAATAAATAAATAAATAAAAAAAATAAATAGAGTGTAGGCGCCACTCCTAGTGGCGACTTGCCCTACCCTTTAAGGGTAGGCGCCAACTAGGGTGGCGCCTATGTACAAAATTAGGGCAAAAATTGCCCAATTTTGTAATTTTTTTGAAAAAATGTTTATTTTTGAAATTTTTTTAAAAAACCTGGATATTAAAAAAAAAAACTCCCAAACCACGTCATATTTGTTTTTAAAATAAATATCACATATTCCCTCGTTTTCTAAATATTACCAAGGGGAAAAATAATTCAGGACATGCTTCGAATTCCAGCAACAGTTGTTTATGTTTTTATTTCTTTAAAAGTGAGACTTATTTTTTATTTTTTATTTTATTTTTAAATTAATGATTCATTCATTTGGTTATCTTTAATAATCGAGGGATTTGATAATCAGGTTTTACTATAAAAGGACTCGTTAATCAGATTTTATCATAAAACTAACTTATATGTAGCCGCTCCAAACTTGTACGCATCATGCTTTGGGATGGATTGCAAGACAGAAAAGTCTTCAATGTTCTTCGATCTTGAACAAAACATTTTTTATGCTCTTGCAATTCATCCCAACATAATGGTGTCGATGTTGTTGTTGTATTTTTAGAATAACCTTCCTATGTTGTCAATCAAAGAAAACACTCAATAATCCATATCTTTCCTTAATTAACAATATTGAGAAATTTATTTCTAAACATGTTGTAAAAACATATACTTGAGATGGATTGTTATTTTCTTGTAAAAACATTTGCCATGAAAATATTTGCTAAATATAATGAAATATTTAAAGAGATACTTGAGATGGATTGTTATTTTCCAAGAATCCATTTTCAAAATCTGGATTTGTTTAAACAATTTATTTTAATATTTTGTGTAAATAATATAATTTTTTAAAAAAAAATTACTCCCATCATTTTTTTATAAAAGCCGAGAGGTATGTGGCGCTTGGGATGAAACATATTTTATTGTATTTTTTTATTTAAAAAGAAATATATTTTACCTCGGTTTTGAGTTATAACCGAGGGAAAATATAAGTGTGTTTATTAAGTTTTTTCATTGTTCTTAAACAAATCTTTGTCATCCATTTAATGAGTATCAACGCTCAAGACACTACCATTAGTGATCCACGTGAAATCTAAAAGACATTATAAAAACATTATGAATATTAAAAATTGATAATGAAACATTTGACATGAACACTTTGAAAATTAAAGAAGCATTTATTTTATTTGGGAAAAGTTCTCTAGGATGGATTTCAAGACCAAAAAATTATTTGGGTTTAAATTTTGTGTTCTTAAATAATCATACAACTGAATATTTATTTTATTTATCTAACCCTTTATTTTATACCAAAAAAAAATGAATGCAAAAGCCATAGAAAATATATTGCATTCAACATTTATTCTTCCCCAAGATATCCAACATTTGTTCTTCACCGACAACAATGACGATGAATTGAATTCAAAATTTGTTATATATTTTTACTTTAATATTTTGTGTAAACAATGTAATGAGTATTTAAAAAAAACAAATTTATCTTTTCCCTCGATTTTTGCCATAAACCGAGAGGTATGTGGTGCTAGTTTTGAAAATATAAAAAAACTATTACTGAAGATCGAATCAATGACCATTTCAACTATCCCTTAGTTATTCTAAAACTGGGGGGTATAATGGAGAATTTTCATGACATCTTTCGTTACCTCTCCTCTGTAACAGAAGTTAAATCAACTTCGTGTTCAAGGTGAAATGTTTTTTTTTGTAATAGTGCTTGGAGGATTATGTACATCCAAAATTGACGGGTAATCGTAGACGCCATACAAGTCGCCCAGGGCTGAGATACCACAAGAGACGCCATATAAGCCTCCCAAGATAAAGATACCCCAAGAGACACAATATAATCCGGCCAGGGTCGAGATACCCCAAAAGACGCCATATAAGCCGCCTAGGGTCGAGATATCCCAGATACGTATTTATGGGCATTTATCACTATGACGTCAACATGTCCAAACATGTCTTTTAAATTCCATAATCAATGAATATCTGGCCTTTATGACCATTGAATGGGATTCAATTGTCTATGTCTCTCTTGTATCATATCATGGTAAGAGGATCACTATAAAAGTGACACACTTCAAATCAAAAAGACATACTCAAATCCTTTAACAGAAAAGTCACTCACTATGACTCTCTTGTGGCTCTATCTGACTAAGTTCATAAGGGTTATCAAATTAGTGTTCTTTACCATAACATTTAGTGCCCACTGCGGGGCTCTGGTAAAACTTGTTTAGGCCACACAAAATAATGAATTAACGGGCCCGTCATCCTTACAGGACCAGGGAGAGAAAAAAGTAACCAATAATTGCAGGTTTCCACAGAGAAACTACTTGCCGTTATGGAAAATTATGCCAACAGAACAAACTGTTGCAGGATAGTATTCATGTTTTATAACAGAATCAACACCATCCTTAAATAGAGGAAGATGACTTGGAAGACCCAATCGATCTGCAACCGCTGACTGGGGAAATCTGGGACGATATGGTTCTGAAGAATTTCAAATTGCTCTCGTTGGCCATCTTCGATTGGAAATGCGACCTGTAGAAGCACAACATAATAATCAACACTCAGATTGCCATCATCGGAGCTACCGGCTCGATGAAAAGAAAATTGATGATGCACAAGCTAAAGGATGTTGCTTTACATTGGTACATTAGTATCCCTAGATTCTCCATAACTAGCTACTAGGATTTTGCAACAAAAATGATACATTAGTTTTCCGCTAACAAACACTATAAGGTATCTACCACGAGATTTTTAAAGCCCTCTAGGGACAGAGTGAGTCTCTCCAAAAATACTTGTCTTGTTTCAACGAAGAGACTATCAAGGTCACCCATCCCAATCAGAAGATCTTCATAGGGACTTTTCAGAATGGCCACAAGGTGGGGCAATTTTTTGAATCCATGGCTCAGAAATAGGAAACGGGAATGGAGAAAATAATGGTGTGAGCCGAATGTTACATCAAAATGGAGGAGAGTAATGCGGAAAATAGATCGAGGGGCGCAATAGAGAACGAGGTGTCAAAGTCGGAATCAAGCGGACAAAGGAAGCATAAGGATAAAGACCAAAGTCGGAGAGACAATATTTTTCAAGACAAATCGAGTACCGTATGAATATCTCACCTCGCTAAACACAGGGCGAGAAAGGATTCTGCAAGAAGTTAATCATACAAAAGTCCTCCCGTAAGCTAACCCGCCCAAAGCGAACATGATGGGAATGGATACATACAAGTGGTGTAAGTATCACAAGGCACAAGCCCATCATACGATGATTATCACCATCTGAAGCAAGAGATTAAAAAGATGATACAAAGATACTACCTTTAGAGATGCATGCAAGATGGCGGTCGAGGATCTGACTGAAGGAGATCCTCATCACAATGACCTTGAGAAAGAACCTCTTCGACCAAGAGGGTCGGAGCCTGCAAGAAGAACGAGGATGGATTACCCCATTACATACCCTAAATACGATTGAAGGTGGATTTACGAGTGATGAAGGATCAAGCTCATCCTAAAAAAAATATGTTTGACAAGTAATTCACATTGCTAGTGCTCTCCCACTCAATCTAGGGCTCGTTCTAACCGCCAGTTTCTCTTAGAGGGATATTGAGGGTATAATCCCCCATGAAGATGACTCGATGGTGATTAATCTCCATGTTCATGATTGGAATGTAAAAAGGGTTCAGATCAATCCCATTAGTTTAGCAGATATCCTCCATTGGGAAGCTTTCCATGATTTGAAGCTAGACTCTTAACTCCTTCAGTTTTTCAAGGGATCACTAATAGTTTTCTCTAGTGAGGAAGTGCAAGTCTTGGGTTATGTTCCCATCAAGACCACCTTCAAAACTGACGGAAGTGCCAAAACTTTAAAAGTGAGGTACATGGTGATAAATGCTCTGTCACCTTACATAATCATCATTGGTAGGCCAGTATTTAACGCTCTAGAGGTGGTCCTATCAACATTGTACCTGCTCTAGAGGTGAGTTGGAGTAATAAAAGGAAACTAAGAATTATCAAGGTAAGGTTACCGAGATAGCTTAAAGCTGGAAAAGAAGATCAGTAAAGAACTCATGTCAGATGCGCAGAAAATCCATTATGTAGACCTAGATCCATAGGGAGACCATCTCGAAGATGGTTTAACCCCCATAGAAGAGCTAAATACCATTCATATTAGACCCAAGAAATATCAGAATACTCAGTTTGGAACAACCCTTTCGAAAGAAGGAGAATGGAACAAGATTGTTCAGCTAATGCGAGACAATGTAGACCTTTTCTCATTAACACCCACAAATATCTTTGAGACAGGCCCATATATGTTGTGTCACCGATTATCCATAGCATCTAAAGTAAAGCATGTCTCCTAGAGAAATTGAAAAGAGGGAGGAGAAATGAGGATGGTCGTAACCGAGGAAGTAAAAAAGTTGCTATAAGCCATGTTCATCTAGGAGATCAAATACCCCCACTAGTTTGGCTAACATAATGATGGTAAAAAAGAATTAAGGGAAATAGAGGGTATGCGTGGATTTCACCGACCTCAACAAGGCATGCTCTAAAGATCCATATATATCACCTTAGTATTTACAAACTCATTAATGATGCGTCCTATTTCAAAACTTTGGGTTTCATGGACGCCTACTCTAGATACAACCAAATAAGGATGCGTCATATTTTTCAAGTTACACAGTAGTGTAATTGGTTACACTCTGATGGTAATCGGTTACAGGTTCAAATTTTACTGGTTTTTTTAAAACTGAACTAGGTGTAACCAGTTACACATTTTATGTAACCCGTTACACAGTCTGGAACTTTGAAAAACTATCACGTTTCAGAATTGCAGAATGCATTCTTTCATCAACCATTGTTATTCTAAACCAATGCAACCCTTCATGAACATCTAATAACATGTAAAACTGATCCTAGATGCTTCATAGGGTGTATATAAGGCAATGGTCATTCAAAATTCCGATTACCTCTTTCACTCAAGTTTTTAAACTACAATTCAAAATCTGTCTTACTCCATCCAAAACCTTGAAAAGGTTTTTGCATAAATTGTCATATCATTACAAAAAATTTATGAGCATTTCAAGGTTATTATATTTGACTTTACATTGAAAGAGAGGATCAATTTTTCGGTATTATAATTGATTCAAGAACAACTTCATTTATTCATAATTGTTCGAAAAGTTATATTTTATCACCAAGTGTGTGGTGACTTGTTTTGTAATAAAAAGTAGTGTATTTTCTAAGTATTGTAAGTAGAAACTGGTGTGTTTTATGTGAGAATCATCATAGTTTTTCGTGGTTTCTGAAGAGTTCCTTTAAATTGGGTTTGGTGGGCATATGTTAGAATATTGTAGAAATGTCTTGGACTGAGGATGTACAAAGATCTAACATAATGAAATTCTTCACAAGGTGTGAAGGGACTAGACGTACACTTGGTTGATAAGAGAAACTAGTATTATGGCTTATGTCTCTTTTACTTTTCTATACTTTTATTTTTCTTCATTATTGCTCTAAGTTCATGCACTTTATTTCGTAAAAAATAAAAGAATAAGAACATCTGCAAAATAACAAGAAAAAACCGTAAAACTTAATTCACCCACATCCCCTTGTTAGGTTGTACTCTCTACTTACAATTGACATCAACGTAGATTAAGATAACTTGCTCCTCAATCCATAAATTATGGCTTTTGCTAATTATGTTTTTGCAGATGGTGGCAACAACAACAAACATCCATGTTTCGTTGGTAATATCATGACTTCTAGAAAATTCACTTGCAAATATATCTAGAAGCACAAGGAGAATAAATATGGGATATTGTTGAAAAATTTCCATACATTCCTATAACGTCCATACACAATGTAGAACAAGTAAAGGTGAAAGGTTCTTGGAACAATGAAGACAAGAAGAAATTGTTGTATGATAAAAATGCAAAGAACATCCGTGCATTCGCACTAGGTATGGATGAAATCTTTGTGTTTCAAATTGTAGAACAAAAAATGAAATTTGAGATATGTTAAAAGTAACACATGAAGGCACATTAGAGGTGAAAAGATTTAAACTAAATATTTTATTACAAGAATATGATATGTTTAGAATGTAACCAGGTGAATCAATTCTTGATTTGCAAAAGAGATTTTCACAATTGACAAATCATTTGATGGATCTTGGAAAAACATTCACAAATGATGACTTAAATCTCAAAGTCCTTAGATCTTTGACAAGAGTATGACAACCAAAAGTAACGGATACATCAAAAAAGAAAAGTCTCTTCAAAATGTCTTTGACGACACTCTTTGGTAAACTTGAAGAACATGAGATAGAACTTGAAAGGTTAGAAAAGCATGAAGATCAAGAAAAGAAACCCAAAAGTCTTGTCTTGAAAACTAGAATCAAATACCATGATAGTAATTAAGATGATGAATCTCAGTCCACTAATTATTAAGATGATGCTCTAATCAAGACATTTAAAAATTTCTTAAAGAAGGAAAGGACAAAGGAAATTAACAAATAGAAGAACCAACTTCAAAAAGGAAGGTTACTTGTTTTGAATGTGGAAAAATAGGACATGTAAAAAGTGAATGCCCAACACTTAAAGATAAGAATAAAGTAAAAAGAAAAAGGGACAAACGACCAAAGAAAGAATATGTGACATGGGATGACAATGCGATAAGTGCATCTTCAGATGAAGAATAAGCAAAATTGGCATTAATGGCTTCAAACCATTCTGATGATGAAGAATATGAGATTAGTGATTCCAAAATTAATGGTATACCTTCATATGGTGAATTAAAAAATGACTTCTATGAATTACATGAGGAATGTTTAAAAATTTATATAAAATGTTCAAAGCAAAGAAAAATAATTTATAATGACATGAAAATGGTATTAGACCAAGTAAAAAATTCAACATTGTGGAACCAAAGAAATTGCACATTATAATTCCTGAAAAATGGTCTTATGTTAGAAATAATTCTTATGGCTATAAAAGAAATCATGTTTTTAGACCTACATATGATTTTATTGTAATACAAAAAGCCATTATCCTAATGATTTCTACATAAGAAACTAGGGTGTTCCTTATAGTGAATATGTATGAGTAAGGATGAGAACTAACCCAAGAGAATCCAAAGAATATTGAGTACCTATAAAGTACTATTAATTGTTTTTGTAGGTATTTGAAAACCATATGCTAATATTGTCTAATTATGATTGGTTGTTCAAGATACAATAAAGACCATATGATATGGTAGGATTGAAGTTTCATTTGATTAAAGATGATTTAAAGAACATCAACATTGATATCAACATTCACATCAAGTCATTATGAAGAAGAGTCAAAGCATGAATTACAAAATAAAAGGGGGAAATATATAAGACATGACGAAATTAACTCTCATTGTTCTTCAACAGAATCAAGGTACATGTTATTTATCTCTCTTTATGCCAAAAATTCATCACATAATACTTGTGAATTTATTTATTTATGAGCATGCATCTTGTATTATTTTGATGATCCGTCAATATTGTCCTTAATCCATGATTATAAGTGTTGTATCATGTTTGTACCATATTCTCATAAGCCATTGTTGCATAAAACCAAAAAAATATTACATGAGTGGCGTAATAGGTTACACCTCGAAATTTTCTTTAAAATGTTTTACAGCGCCGACATGTTACCATTTACACCTACCACGTAACCAATTACACTCTTAAAATTTTCATTTTTCTCTTGTTTTATGGTTGATGTAAGACATATGGATCTTGGTAATGTTATTTATTGTATGAACATATTATGTTTCTATCGATGATTGTCTCTTTAAGTATATGCTTATGTATGCTTGTGTGTATGCCTTGGTATTATTATGCTATTATCACTCATATTTCCCTTCTTTTTTATAATGTCAAAATGGGGAGAAAGAATGTATATTGTGTTTTCTTTTTTGCTTCAAATTCATATATAGGTATATGAAGTATAAAAGTAAAGGATTCACAAATCTAGGGGGATGCACATGATTTAGGGGGAGGAAAATGTAAAGAAGGAGTATTTTCCAAAGAAAAATGAAAATTCAATGTCAAGTTTTTGTCATCATAAAAAATGGGGAGATTGTGAAGCCAATAAGCACCAAGTATGATGTTTTGATTAAGACAAAAATAATATCAAGTTCAAGTGTCAAAAAGAAGAAAAAAGGCTTATCAACATAAAGTTCAAGACATGTCTCAAAAGGATCAAATATGCACTAAGCTATTGGATGACAATGATGGAAATAGACATTGATCGTGATGATAAAAGGTTGAAGTCCAATCTCATTCAAGTATCAAAGATTACATAAGCCATTGGATGTTGATTTAAGAGGAATTGATCTTGTTTCAAAGATATTCGATTATAACTCATAGTATGTATATCTTTATATGCTTAGAAAATTATTCATATTTTCATCTCAAATGTTTTTAAGCATCCATGCATCAATACCTTGCATGTCAAGTCTTTTGAAAAAGTATTTTTCAAGTTACACTCTGTTGGTAACCGGTTATAGGTTCAAATTTTACTGATTTTTTTTTATAAATTGAACTAGGTGTAACCGGCTACACATTTTATGTAACCCATTAAACATTCTGGAACTTTGAAAAATTAGCATGTTTCAGAATTGCATAATGCATTCTTTCATTAACCATTGTTATTCTAAACCAGTGCAAACCTTCATGAAACATCTACTAACATGTAAAACATATCCAAAATGTTTCATAGGGTGTATATAAGGCAATGGTCATTCAAAATTCTAATTACATCTTTCACTCAAGTTTTTAAACTACAATTCAAAATTTGTTTTTCTCCATCCAAAATCTTGAAACTTTTTTCTGCATAAATTGTCATATCATTGCAAAACGTTTATGAGTATTTCAAGGTTATTATATTTGAATTTTACATCGAAAGAGAATATCAACTTTCTGTATTTGAATGAATTCAAGAACAATTTCATTTATTCATATTTGTTCGAAGAGTTGTATTTGACCACCAAGTGTTTGGTGACTTATTTGTAATAGAAAGTGGTGTGGTTTCTAAGTGTTGTAAATATAAAGTGGTGTGCTTTCTAGTTTATGTGAGAATCATCATAGCGTTTGATGGATTGTGAAAAGGTCCTTTGAATTGGATTGATTCAATGTCCACCATAGGTTTTGTGTGCATATGTTAGAAGATTGTAGGAGAGTCATTGTGCGAGGCTGTACAAAGATCTAACATAGTGAAATCCTTCACGGGGTGTGAAGGAACTAGACCTACCATTGGTTCATAAGGAGAACCAGTATAATTGCTTATGTCTCTTTTACTTACAATTTTATTTTTCTGCATTATTGTTCTAAGTTCATGCACTTTATTCCGGAAAAATAAAAGAATAAGAACATCTGCAAAATAACGAGAAAAATATGTAAAACCCAATTCATCTCCCCTTTCTTAGATTGCACTCTCTACTTACAATTGGCTTGTGAAGTAGGAGCCACCCACCTTCGACCAGAAGTGACTCTCAATTAGTCACTAACTCGGTACGTGGAGGTTACCAAACAAAGGAACCATTACTAGTCAAATACCTACAACAAATTCTCAAGATGTCAAAACGATTCAAGACATTTGAAATAGTGCATGTTCCCCGTGAAGAAAATGTTTGGGCTGACTTTTTGGCAAAGTTTATTAGTACTAAAAAGTTGGGTCTAAACAGGACAGTGATACAAGAGACTCTCGACCACCGAAGTACTAAAGTCGAATATGTCATGATGATTGAAAGTAGAAAAAGTTGGATGACTCTTATCATCGAATACCTGACCAAAGGACACCTCCAGGAGAGGAGACAGATGTTCGTTGCCCGATATGTCATGATGGTGGGCAGACTTTATAAAATGGATAGATAAATGCTCATATTAAGATGCATCCTAGAGGAAGAAGTAAATATTATTTTAACTGAGGTACACAGTAGTATTTATGAAAACGACGTAGAAGGGATAGCCTTAACAAGTAAGTTTTTAAGAGATAAGACAAAATTTCATCTTCCAATCATATTTTCTCTATACAAATTCTTAACTATTTACTAAAAAAAAGTTTAAACTCCTTGCTATTTAACCAATCAATTGTTGGTATTTGATATAGTCAATTAACTCACCGAAAGATCTATTACATATTAGTATGAGATAAAAATAATCCAAAAATATAAGTTTGAATAAGTAACATACTAGTACTGTATTAACTTGCTACTAACATTGACTTTAAACCAGAATTCTTGATAGTACTTCATAATAATCCAATAACATCAAATTTCCTGATACACACGTCAATACATAATATCCCCACCTGTAAGGTCGGTATTGGGGACCACCACCCATCATAATTTCAAAACTCTTTCTCTCTACTCATGCATCTTCCCTCCTCTTCCCCATTACCCTTTTCCCCTATAATTAAAAACCCACAAAAACAGATAAATATATTTAGTTACCGCAACCTTAATCTTCCACGTGTCCATAACGAATCTTCCTCACTTCATACTTCTTTCTCCCTTAACCAAATCCTAGTCAACAGATACCATTATCACGTCCATACACTCGCCACGTGTCCACAATATTCTACAGTCAGCACCAACACACGCTTGTCTCCAATCTCTTCCTATAATAACAACCAAATCCAAATTGGAGTATTATGTGTAATTTGTTAGTAAATTGTTTTAGCACAACAATTCAATAATAATGAATACTCATCTTCCCAATCATAGGGATCGCCGCATCCTATCATTCCCGGCGGTTCATCCTTGCCAAGGAATATCCACCGGAACACTCGTCGCTTCTCTAATCACTCTCTCGCAAACCATATGCAATTTCCAACCTCAAATATTTCCAACGCAAAAACGAAACGCAAGAGAAACAATACGTCAAATTTCTATCATTTCAATATTCCTCCAAGAAATTCAAGACAATTGCTACTTAATCCCAAACTCAATTATCATCTCTTTCTCAGAGCTTCACTTTACTTTACAAAAGATTCATTTTTTAATGCAAGATTGTACTCTTGAAGGTGCTAATCTTTTATTGCTCTCGAAATCCCGACACGTGGCGGATCAATTTTGCTCTCTTATTCGCGCCGTCGCAACTACACTAGACGTTTTGCCTTTACACAGAATCGAAATTTGCGACGAAGTGAAGGAGTTAGTTGAGTTAGTAGCAAAACAAGCGAGGAAAGCTAAATTCGAAGTCGACCCCAGCGACGAGATTGCGACGAAAAAACTCCATTCAGTACTGCATCAATTCGAGAGAGGAACAGAACCAAAACTTCATACCATGCAGGAAATCCTGGATTACCTAAAAATCAAAAGCTGGAATGATTGCCACAGAGAAATCAAATTCATAGAAAACGAAATAAGCTGGTTAGAGAATCGTGATTGCAACGAACGAGAAGTTCCATTTTTGAGTAGCTTGGTTGGGTTTTTAAGCTACTGTAGGGTAGTGATATTCGAATCACTGGATCAAAATTCTGATCAATACGAAGCTCGAATCAGCACGGAGATAATATCTATAACATGTTTGAATCCAGATGATTTCCGGTGTCCAATTTCACTCGAATTAATGACAGATCCAGTAACAATTTCAACAGGACAAACCTACGACCGTGCTTCAATTCAAAAATGGCTGAAAGCAGGAAACAAAACATGTCCCAAAACAGGAGAGAATCTTAGCAGCACAGAGTTAGTTCCAAACACAACACTGAAGAAGCTTATCCAACAATTCTGCACCGACAACAGAGTTTCATTTTCCAAATCATGTAACCGCAACCGTGACATAACGAGAACAATTTCACCAGGTAGTTCTGCAGAAGCACACGCTATGCAGTTTCTCTCATGGTTTCTCACACGAAGGCTCGTTTTCGGAACAGAACAACAGAAGAACAAAGCAGCTTACGAGATTCGTTTGTTAACTAGGGCAAGTATTTTCAACAGAGCGTGTTTGATTGAAGTCGGAACGGTGCCGCCATTGTTGGAACTTTTAGCCACGGAAGATAAAACGACGCAAGAGAATGCAATCTCTGCTTTGATGAAGCTTTCAAAGCATAGTAATGGACCCGAAAATATAATGGGCCATAACGGTTTAAAGCCCATTATATCCGTACTTAAAAATGGGCTTAGCCTTGAGGCCCAACAAATCGCAGCCGCTATAATATTCTATCTTTGTTCAGTGAAAGAATACAGAAAATCAATAGGTGAAAATCAAGACGCGATTCCGTGTTTAGTGGAGTTAGTTAAAGAAGGAACAACCTGCGGGAAAAAGAACGCCGTTGTTGCGATTTTCGGACTTCTTTTGCTTCCAAGGAATCACCAACGCGTGATTGAAGCCGGTGCTGTTCACGCGCTTGTTTCTATCATAGATCCTTCGTATAAAGACGAACTTGTAACTGAAGCTTTGGCTGTTATTGCGGCACTAGCTGAGAATTTTGATGGAGCCAACGCTGTGTTGGAAGCTTCGGCGTTACCGTTAATTACTCGGATGTTGCGATCTTCTGCTTCGCGTGCTGGGAAGGAACACTGTGCTTCGATTTTGTTGTCGCTTTGTGTTAATGTTGGTGTGAATGTTGTAGGTGTCCTTGCTAGGGATATTACGCTTATGCCCTTGCTATATTCGCTTCTTACGGATGGTACTGCTCATGCTGCTAAGAAAGCGCGTTTTCTCATCAAAATTCTACATGATTTCAATGAAACAGCAACTTCTCGATTGAAAGGTTCTTCAGTTTTGCGTCAATTGAATGGGTTAGAACTTAGAAATTAGGGTATCTTGTTGTGAATATATACGTATACTTTTTTGGTGTAAATACTGTAACATACGATTGAGATTTTGTGAAACTAGCTCCCGTGTTCTTTTTATCCTCAGGGAGCTAGTTTTAATAAGTGAGCTTTCAACTTATACACAGGAAGCTTATGATTATTTTGTATCAGGTATAGTTGTGAAATAAAGTGGTGTGAAATTAATGGATAAGTCAGTTAAGATTATTTCAAGTTTTCTTTTTGTTTATTTTGATACTTTGTCCAATTAACCATGTTTGGTTACTTTTAAAAGTGTGGTTAATTCTTCTTCTTCCTTACCTTCATTATAAAGTGTAAGACATGTCTAAGCTAGTGTGGTTGCGCAGTTGGATTTTTCCATGTTGATTTTTTTTAAGTCAGTGGCAGTCTAGTAAGAAGTTTTCTAAGTTCTTTAGAAATTCCATTATTTTTAGGGACTTATTTTTAACAGAAAATGATTGTAAACTCCCATGATTATTAGGTTTTCCTAATCTCTGCAAGGGTTTGTAAACTTCTCATCTGAAAAGAGTGATCTTTGTTTCAAGTTAATTGATATGATTCAACGTGTTCATAAAGTACCTTGAAGGGTTATCGTTGCATGAGGAGGGGAAAGATAAAGGATTATGTTTCGATATTAAGGAGGGTGGAAAGAAAGTAGGAGACCTTCAATGGCGCTTGATGGGGAGATTCTTATGTGACAGCCTCATCCATGTGAAGTCAATGAAGGTGCGGATAGCAGATTTATGGAGGCCGGTGAAAGGTGTGACCATTGTGGATCTATGTGCTTGCATGTATGAAGTTGATGATCCTACTTATAACCTTCCTAAAATTTTGATGACGACAACACCAATGATTGTTGAAGTCGGTAAAGTCGGCGGTAATGGTTTTCCAACTCTCTAATGATGGTGAACAAATTTAAAGACATCTTAAGCCTCATCTAGTAGGAGTGCTCTTGTTATTACCTTTAAGAGTTCGATACTTTTGAAGAATAGAGTTTGGTTCTTGAGATTAACCAGTCTTAAAATATTTGTTTGATTTTTGAGATTAGCCTGTAAAATCTCTATTTTTATTGTTATTTTAGTTTGGGTAAAAGCTTCTTGTTTGATTGGGGATAACCCGTAAAGATGAGCTTGTATCAAAAGGTTCGTGGGCATAACCTGTAAAAACTCAAAGTTTTAGTCAAAACCTCAAGAAGAACTATTGGGGACAGGACTAAGCCAACGTTCGGTCAAACCTGTATAAATCTCTGGTGTAATCTTTCTAACCATATCCGGTTACTTTTCTGCAATTAACTTTCATTGTCTAATTTTCCGTTGTAATTACTCACATAAACCTACTAATACGATCTTAAAAGAGAAAATGTTAAAATTAATCACGGATGTTAACATGTATTATTCCTTTCTATTGCTACCAACTCTTCAACCATAACATTACTCCATGCTTCACTCTTCAAGGCTTTATTATGGTTTATATGTATTGCATCATCTAGTAAAGCAAAACGAACAAGATCTTCATCCTATGTAACCTCATTGTCAGCAATTACCTCACAATCTTCTAATATTGTTGGGAGTATCCTTGCTTTCTGAGGCCTCTGAATAACCACATGTACATCTTCATGCAAGTTATATGGTATATCATCATCTTCTTCTAACTCTTCCTCCAACTCTGAGTTCAACAAAGGTTTACTATCTATGCTATTTGATGTCCAGTTCAATGCTTCATTTTCATCTGTAATAATGTCTTTATTGATTATAATATTCTCACTGATTGGATTAAATACTCTATAAGCACCATTTTTATGATAGCCAACCAGAATCATGGCTTCACTCTTGTCATTCAGCTCTGCCTTCTAGCATCAGGATCATGTTTGTAATAAAATGAGTCAAACACTTTATAGTGATTCACAAATGGTTTCTTGCCACTTCATACCTCATCTATAACCTTATTCTTCAATCTCCTTGTCGGGCATCTGTTTAGCACATATGTAGCGGTAGTAACTGTTTCACCCTACAATGAGTTAGGCATGCATTTTTACTTTAGCATACACCTAGCCATATCTAGGATGCTTATATTCCTCCTCTCAGCTATACCATTATGTTGAGAGGTATATGGAGTTGTAACTTCATGATCAATTCCATCATGAGCATAAAATTCTTCAAATATCTTGGAAGTATACTCTATTCCACCATCTGTTATGAGCATTTTGATCTTCTTCTCACTTTGATTTTCCATGATCAACTTGAATCTTTTAAATTCTTCAAAGACTTCATCTTTGTGCTTGATCAAATACACCCATAGCTTTATACTATGTTCATCCACAAAAGAAATAGAGTATCTTTTCCACCAATTGTATGGTCTTCAAAAGGACCGCAAACATCTGAGCGTACAACCTCAAGAATGCTTGTTGATCTCATAGGCAAATAGGACGAATGAATTTTTGGATTGCTTTCATCCTAAGAAACCTTCACATAATTTCTCTGGTATTGAGAATTTTGGAATACCAAGCATCATCTCTTATGTCACAAGCTAATTGAGAGATCTGAAATTCAAATGACTGAATCTCATATGCTACAACCAGCTTTGTTTTTTCTCAATCACAACCTGCAAACATTGAACTTCTGTTAAACTGATCAAAGTCTTGAAGGTCTTATTCTTTGACAAATGATACCTTAAAACCAACTTGTTCGTTGGATCAAAAAGCTCAAAGGCTTCATTTTTCATAGTTATTAAGAAGCCTTTATCAATAAGTTGACCAATACTCAACAAGTTACACTTCATGCTTGGCACATATAACTCATATTCAATTATGGCTAGCTTACTATTGCTCCTTGTGATCACCATGTTACCTGATCCTTATTTCTGTTGTGATCTATTATCTTAAAGTCTGATCTTGATCCTTCTTGAGTCATCAAACTTGATCAAAAATGATCTATGACATGTCATGTGATTTAAGCAACCTGTGTCTAAGAACCAGGTCTTGGAATCTAAACCTTCATCAGAAACTGCATCCATCAACACCATAGTTTCAGAACCATCTGAATCTTCATGTGGTATATTTGCCTTATTGCCATTTTTACATTTGGAAATTCCTTTTTCTTCGTTGTGCCAACAATCTTTGGCCATGTGACCCCATTTCTCACAATTAAAATATTCAATTGTCTTCTTATCAACCTTTCCTTTATGATGATAAATGCCTCCTCTTTTAGAAGATTCAATTTTATCATTATTTTATTGTTTTTGTTTGAGAGACCATGGATTCTTCATGGTATTATTTTTGTCAAAACTCCCTTTGAATTTGCCACTTCCACCATGCATTTTCCAGGTATGAGCTTGTCGAGCCTGAATGGCTTATTGAACTCATTTTCTTTCTACAATTTGCATATCATGTGCTTTTAACAGACCTACGAGATCCTCCAACTTCATGGTGAACAAATCACTAGTCTCTTGAATTTCTGTGATAACATGATCAAAATGAAAAGTAAAAATGCTCATCACCTTCCCAATGATCGTTCTATCTGTCATGGTTTCACTACATCCTTTCATCAAGTGTACGCGATTATGTACCTTGGACACATATGTTGCAACTTTCTTCAATTTGCATATCATGTGCTTTTAACAGACCTACGAGATCCTCCAACTTCATGGTGAACAAATCACTAGCCTCTTGAATTTCTGTGATAACATGATCAAAATGAAAAGTAAAAATGCTCATCACCTTCCCAATGATCGTTCTATTTGTCATGGTTTCACTACATCCTTTCATCAAGTGTACGCGATTATGTACCTTGGACACATATGTTGCAACTTTCTTCGTCTCTCCCATTTGTAGTAATTCATACTTCCTGAGCAACAATTATGTTTTCACACTTTTAACCTTCTCGCCTCCTTCATAATACTTGACAAAAAGATCACATGCTTTTTTTTTCAAATTCACCGTGAGCGATTCGCTCAAAATTTGCACCATTAACATCAAATTGGATACAATAAAACACTTTGCAATCTTTCTTCTTGCCATCTTTCTGAGAAGTGCGTTGAGCTTCAGTTGCATTCACTACAAGCTCCACCACGCCATTAGTAACTACCTCAAGGGTTTCTTAAAAGCCAAATAAAGACTTCATTTGTTTACTCCAATGATCCCAGATCTTTCAATCAATAACAATAAGGGAATTTGGAATGTCATTTCTTCTATTCATAGTTGATAAACCATCCAAGAATCACTGCCCTAGAGGTGAAAAATCTCCTTTAAAACCAGCAGCTTTGGATACCAATTTATTAGTGAAATTGCACTTAGTGAAGAGAAAGAGAGATATGCAAGATGTGTAAGAAGATGTCTAGGACATGTGTGAGAAAAGTTTGTATTATTATTAGAAAAGTTAGTTTGAAATGAAACTCATCATATCAATTATATACAAATGTTGTATGATTTGTAATCCAAGTAACCAACCCAAGTAACTACTGAATAACTAACTAACCACATTCTAATTACCTTAAATGGATTAACTATAAACAGGCTACAAAAGTTCAATAAAGCAAAGACTCTAATTCACGACATTTGTAGTAAGGAGGATATGATGGTAGCGGGTAGAGTTGTTGTCATGTTATGGGTGCTTTGGAATAATATAAACAATTGGATATGGAAAAATGAGAAGAGTGGTGTGAATCAATTGGGCGTGCAAGTGTTTCATAGCTGGAAGGACTGGTTTATAGCACAAAAGAATCAACATAGTGCTGATAATGAGCACCAAAATCAGCAACAATCAATTTGGCAACTGTAACACCTCAAAATTTGCCCTCCTCTCTTGGGACTAGCTTAACATATTGCATTGCATTTTTTAGGTCATTAAGCATTGCATATTTGCATATCATGTGGTTACAATATGCAAGTCATCCTTCTAGGTCTTGATCAGAGGACAAGAGGTTGAGATTCAAGCCTGAGGGTTTTCATTGAATTGATCATTAATCATCTGAGGATGTGTGGTACAAATTAGGGTTTCTTGGTTGTCAAGGAGATTGAGCTTGATCTTGGGTGAAATGGTACATCATCCTCATCATGGTCTTGATATCATTCAAGAGATTGATCAGATACCTTGAGATTAGGGTTTTGACCACTGGTCAACCCTAATCAGTTGAATCATCTGCATTGGGCCAGTCAGGGCTTGGCAAGGAGATGGGGTCTACAATGGATATGGGGATCATCATGTGATTATATTGAGCTTATGGAAGCTAGGGTTTCATCATTGAGCTATTTCATCAGGAGTTTGAGGCTCAACTTGATCAGTGCATAGCCAAATTCATCTATCAGTTAGAAAAGTCAACTGTGGTCAACTGTGCCTGAATTGATGGATTTGGAGGTGGGAGAGAGTAAGAGACACTTCATGCATGTCTAAACAAGTTTCATTTGACATTTCAAACATCAAGAATGAAGAAAATAAAGTCAGATGGAAACTTTCCAAAAATAGAAAGTGACTTGTAATTGAAAACTGCCAAAAATGGAAAGTTTTCCTCCTCAAAATTACGTGTCCAAAAATGCTTCAAATGAAAATTTGTTCAACATGAAAGTTGTAGATCTTGCTCTCACCTTTCCAAAAATGCAAAGTTATGATCAAATCATTTTTCACATGGAATGGCCAAATTGCTAAGTTATGATCAAATCATTTTTCAAAAATGCCTAAATTCAAAGTGCTATAACTTTCACATGGAATGGCCAAATTGGATGATCTTTCTTTGAGCAAACCCCATTTCACATGCACTTTCATGATGCATCATCAAATTTCATCAAAAATAATCATGGCAAAAAGTCATTTTTCAAGTGGATTATTTGAAAATTGGTGGGAAAATAGGTGAAATTTCAAAATACATGGTTTTGGCACAAAAAGCTCATTCCAACATATCACATACATCATTTTAGACTTGCTTGAACTGTCATTGCACTGTTACATTATTTAATTTGGAAAAGGCTATTTTGGTTATTTCAATTAAAATTGCATTAGCACTAATTCATTCAATTTTGCTAATTGAGATTAAAAAATGGATTAAGCATTGGTATAAGAGGTTAATCATAACAGAAATCATAATCACTTTTCACATTTCTCAAGATCTAACAGAATTTCCCTCCAATTCTCTCTAAATTCTCCAAAACTTTTTTGACATTTTTCATCAATTCTCATCAAATTCTTCATCAATTGCACTGGTTATTGTTGGATCTATCTTCTACAATCATCATTGAGGAACTGTTTCACACATTCAAGGCCAAAGGAGTGGAGATTCGCAACTGTTGAAAGCAAGCTCATCCATGGAGTTTTGAGTTTCCTTCGAGTTGGAGCTTTGCTAAGCTGAAGAACCTTTTCCATTCAACTTCCACATCAATAATATTCATCTGTTTTGGCTTGTTGGATGTTGAAGAGCAAGAATCACGATCTGCCATCTCCAAGAGGTAAAATCTCGATCTCTTTAATTGCTTGAATCATCATGTGGCTTAGATAGCTCTCTCAACATAGATTATCATGTTGTTTGTGGTTTTGGATTTGGTTGAGTATCGAGAGAGAAATCTTGATTGGAAGTTTGATGTGCAAATCTATTTTCGCTCGATCCGTGCTGTGTAGAAAGAATTAGGTTAAACTAAATCCATATCCATGATGTACTAGCTTAGACGGTCACATTGATGTATAGTTTGTTCATTTTGGTGAGAAAAAGTTCTTCGTGATTTTCTGGAAATTCATTGGTGTTCTTGATGAAGAACACTCCACAGCATGCGTTTGATTCGCGTTTGTCCATTTCTTTTTCAAATTCATGTTTCCCGCCGCCACGAGCCAATGAGAGCGCGCCACTGAATAAATGAATACGGCGTCGTTTTGGACTTCGCTGAGATAATTACAAAACTGCCATTTTCAGATTAATTCATTTCATTATTTCTTTTTCTTTTTTCAATTCCATTTCATTTTTGATCCATGATTTAGAAAATTCATAACTAATTCATTTCTTGTCCAAATTTGGTGAGGTTTTTTGCATGATTCTCCTTATGATGTGTAGTTTTTAATGGTGATTTTTATGATTTTTGTGCACATGTGAAAAAATAAAATGCCTAGGGTTGTTTGGATGTGTGCCATGTGTATATGCTTTGCCATTTCATTCATAAAATGATGATGCTTCCATAGAAATGTTTGAAATTTTGTGTGCATGTTATGGACTCTTTGCTGGTGATTTTGATGTATAGTTTGCAATTTTTGGATGCCTGGTTGATGAGATATGAATTTTTGATTAGAGGTGTGACAATTTGTGTCACACCATGCTTGATGAATTTCATGATTTTATTTGATGTACTTGTGGACATTGGATTGAGCCAAATTTTTGCATGATTGAGCATATGGATGTTGAGATTACATGAGAATTTTCCTGGATTTATTGGTGGCATTTCCTATTTGATTGGGATTTTATCTCCTGTTTGGTCATTTGTTGATTTTTTGTGACACATGTTTGTATTTGATTTGTGAAATTCTGGTCATTAATTGGATGGATGTGAAATTTGACATGTGAATTCTAGACACATTATAGGTCATTATGGTTTTGATCCCATTCATTTATCATATTTCATTTCTGTTTTATGATTGATGGAAGTTGATGATTGTTTTGATGCCTTGTGTTGGCTTGCTTGAACTTGTCTGAACTTTATGAATTTAATTTCTATACTTCCTCTGGTCCAAATAGCATGAAATTTGATATGCTACTCATTGAATGTGTTCTGTTTAGGCTGGAATTTTTGTGGAATTTATTGAGCTGTTTTGATATTTGTTTGAGTGTGATCATTCTGTTTGCTCATATGTGGTTCACAATTGCATAGTTTGGCATGTTTTGTTCATAAAATAGATTTGGTGCATAGTTTTGGTGTGAGACCAATGGGATTATCTTTTTGCTTGATAAATCTTGATTTTGATCAATTTTCACTTGCTGTTTTGAATTTTTCATCTCCTTTGGACCCTAGGCTTGTCCTAGTGGTCTTATTTCTCACTTTTGAGTTGTGTTTCAGGTTGAGAAGCAAATGCCTTAAAGGAGAATGATGCAAGTTAATTGAGTTTGATTTGGCTAATTGTTGTGAACTAACTTGTTTTATTTTGTAGGATGCTTGGCTCACTTGAGTTGATTGTGCTTTGCACATTGCATTGTTTGATTATACACTGTCTGTTGATTCTTGTCTTGTTTGTTTTGACTTGGTGATTGGAATACTGACTGTACTAGATTGATTTCAGGTACCATAGTCGCTTTAGTTCTTTAAGAACTTGTTGTGCTGCTGCTTGGTTGTATAAACCAATTGAGGTAGACTCTCTTGTCTCCATGTAGTCTGGAAGACCTGGCTTGTTATTTAGCCAGACAACTGTCTGAAGTCCTCCCTAAGAGGCGATGTTTGTGATTGTTTAACTTTGTCCCCAAGCAGGTAAAGACCTCTATGAGGCAATTGGCGGAACCCAAGAGATATGCAATCTATCTCCCGCTATTCTGTTGAGTCGTCCCTCTGCTCACACCACTGTGTTGATGCATTGGGACATTAACCCAAGATCTTGTACAGTTGTACAGTCGAGTCAGAGTCTTGAGTGTAGAAGGGTTCCTCCTTTCTGAACCCACGCTCCTTTGTCTGAAGCTCTCCCCGGCCAGGGATAAGAGCTGTGAAGTCTCATCTTCACTCACCTTTCATCTGCTTCACCCTGACTCTCAATGTCAGGGTTAAGAGCGAACATTACCTTGTACAGATGACTTGCCTCGGCAGTCTAACCCTTTGTTTGAGCCCACTCTGACTGGATATAGTGTGTGCTAAATGTGGATGTTTGCTTTGCTTTGTTTATGCTTGCATGCTTGTTTTTCCTGGTTAGGATTAGCTTGCTGTTGTGCAAGTAGGATAGAAACCATAACATAGGGCAATGATGCATGATAACACCTAGGCTCGAGTACAGCTCCCTAGTAGTGTGTCTCCCTTTGTATCTGGTTAGAATTTCTTTCCCGTTCAGGGGAACTACGTCGCCCTGATCCTCATACCAGATGAGGTACGTAGGCAGGAGACCGTGCGAGGTCTCTCCGGGCACTTTTTTTTCTTTTTGTGTGTGTTTGCTTGTTAACCCTCTTGTGTGTCAGGATATGGATGTAAGCCCAGCGATTGGCTGTCCGTATCCTGAGTGTGTTTGTTTGGTTCGGAAGCCGATGTAAGTCCAGCGATTGGCGTTCGGGTTCCAGGTTTGCCTGTGTTTGTGTGTGTCTTGTTTCGGCGTGCGTGAGCCGAACTACGGCAGCTCTGATTCTCGTTCCAGACGAGATACGTAGGCATAGGATGCGATGTCCTAGCGAGCCCTCTCCTCCTTTCCCCCACCTGTGTTGTCTTCGGTGTGTGTGTGTGTGTGATGTTTGTTTTAGCAACCTTTTCTTTCTTTTAGAGCGTGGATCCCGTCGAGTACGACGGACGTGAAGGGTGCTAATACCTTCCCCTTGCGTAACCGACTCCCGTACCCTTTCTCTTTGGTCGCGAGACCATGCTTTTTCCAGGTTTACTCTGAGCGTTTCCTTTCCCTCTTTGGGATAAATAACGCACGGTGGCGGCTCTGTGTTGTTTTTGTTTCAGCCCGCCGGTTGTTTTTCGCGGATGCGACAACAACCACCTCATGTAGGGTGGGTGAAATGTAATGTCGAAGCCAGATTTAATAACCAAAGGGGAAAAACCAACAAAGGATGGTGCTATAGAGATTGTAACGGAAGATTCATCAGTGCTGGAATAGCTTGGGATTTTGGACTTTATTTTGTCATGAAGGCTGAAGCATTGGCCTTGAAAGAAGTTTTACATGCAGCCACTCAGATGCAAATGGATCATATTATCTTTGAGAGTGACTCACAATTGGTGGTTCAAGCAATTCATGCAAATTATGGTGGCAATTCATATTTTAGTGTGATTATCTCTAGTATTAAGAATTTATTAGCTTTTCATTCTAACTACGAGGTGAAGTTTGTTAAGCGCCAAACGAATTCAGTTGCTCACTTGTTAGCTAAATCGGCCAATTCTTGGACTAGGCACAATGTTCTTCATTTAATTCCTCTTTGTATTGAACAACAATTTACTAATGATATGATTTGAGTTTGATTGTGTCAAAATAAAGTCAATTGCATATTTACTTTGGTGCGCCACTATGCCACCCCATGTTCTTTTGAATTACTATATGTCAAGGAAATGTGACAACTCTTGTAGATTATTCATCTCAAACTCTTCCATCGTCTTCATTTTAAATTAAAAAATTTCAACATCATTACTGTCTGTTAGAAGGAGATCATCAACATATAGATACATCAGCAAAGTTCTTGCCATTCAGCCTTACATCATGTACACTACTACATACATATAAGTGCATTTCATGAAACCAAACTGAATAGGAATATCAATAATTCTTTTGTTTTGTACCTCATGTCCTTGTTTCAGGCCATACAAGGCCTTTTTCAAATTGTATACCCTTGACTCCTGCCCCTTTATTTCAAAAGCAAGAGGTTGTCTTGTATAAACTTACTTTTTTAATGATTTGTTTAAGAAAGACTTGGCATGCATCTGATGTATTAACCAACTTTTTAAACTATTAATTACCACCACCATTCCGATCGTCTTCATTCTAATAATTGGTGCAAACAATTCACCATAGCCTACTTATGTCTTTTGTAAAAGCCCTTTTACCACCAGTATAGCTTTATTCTTTATAACTTCTCCCTTTAGACTTAGCTTTACTTCTTAGATTTATTTGACATCAATATGTTTCTTCTGTGATGGAAAATGGACTAATTAATAAGTTTCATTTGTTTCCTATGGGCATCAATTTTTCCTTCATTATCTCTATTCACTTTGGATCATGCATTGTCTCCTCAAACTTCATACATTTTGACTCAAAGAACAATGCAATATGCACTAGGTGGTTATCAAAACTCCGGTTGATATTCATACTTCACCAATTGTCTACTAAGGTACACTTATTTAACAAATGCTTGGATCAAATCGCATACTAGTATATAATGGCCACGTAGAGACAGGTGAAGGTCTTTCCACACCTTTTACTTTTAAAAAATAAATAATTATGCTAAAAAATACTAAAATAATGGTCAAATTGCTTCTCTATCCTTCATTCCTAAATAAACTAGACTTAAGGATAATAATGGATAGGTTTGGATAGGATACTATACTGTCAATCCCCATATCTACGGTTCAAAGAAAATTCACATATCCAAGTCCATACCTGTTTGAGTATGTTAGCATCTGAACTCGTGTCTTATAGATATGTAAGTACTCATACATGTACCTGGTACTTGTATTTTTAATATATAAAAAATGTATCAAACATAAAATATCATTTCATTTTAAATTTTTAAGATTAAATATTTTATAAAAAAAATATTATTGAATTATGAAATAAACCGACATTTATATTGAATATGTAATGGTTTAACATTGATGCATTTTTAAAATCGATACATTTATTGGGGTCAATTCAGGGGTCAACATGAGGAAGTATTTTTTATTTTGGAGTTTTTCTTTAAGAGCAACACATCTTTGTGAGAGACATATCATATACTCATCTAAAACCTTAAGGTGGCAGGTTTGTGGATTCTTCCATTTATAAATGTTCAAGTCTCCACATTTTTAACCAATGTAGAACTTCCTCACATTACTCACACTACTCACACTTGTTATTCTCAACATTCCACCTTAAGTGTGTGTCTATCCACAATGTTCTCTCTCAAGTGGAAGTTCTTTCATCCACATACAATTGTACCGTCGTTGACACTTTTCAACGAGACACTCTACCCATGATCATGTGGAGATACTTTTGATACAAGTGAGTTGGTTCCTTCACTCGAACCAAAGGCTCGTGATACCATTGTTAGGTCAATTTGGGGGGTCAACACTAGGAGCATTTTTTACTTTGGAGTTTTTCTTTAAGAGCAACATATCTTTGTGAGAGACACACCATATACTGATCCAAAACTTTAAGGTGATAGGTGTGTGGATTCTCCCATTTATAAATGGTCCAGTCTCTACATTTCTAATCAATGTGAAACTTCCTCACACAACTCACACTTGTTATTTTCAACAATATTGTGCGAGTATGAGGAGGGGTGAGTACTAAGATGTATATATATACACTCATACATGTTTATTTAAGTGGGTAATTATCTGAGACGTTGCCCGTATCTATTTTTGTATTCATTGAAGATAGGCTGAATTGTCATCTCTAACTAGACCATGCTAAACCTTAAGGAATTTCTCTTTCTAAATCTTTGCATTTTTTTAATTTTAAGGTATTTATTTTTAAGTTGAAATTCTATATTTTCTGTATATAACTAGCAAGAGACTCGTGCGTCCGCACGGGTAAATTTATTTAATACAGTATAAAATATATTTAGATAAGAGTGTAAATTTTGAAATGAAAAAAAGAATTTGGAAAAAAAAGAAAATTTTCGCATTTGAAAATAAAGAACTCATCTCTCATTTAAAGATAAGTGTTGGTTAAAATAAAATAGATATTGTCCTAATAGTGCTATGTGAAATGGTAAGTTAATGGTGTCCACCAATATTTAGTGGTATTTAATTTGGTACAATATAAAATATTTTTAGATACGTATGTAAAATGAACAATTATCATATAAACTCAATTGTGTTAAATAATCATATAAAAAAGAGACCCGCGAGATGGAGAAACAAAAAAAAATAACATTTGAAGATAAAAAATATATCTCTCAAATAATAACAATTGTTATTAAAATAAAATAGATATTGTCTTGATAGTGATCCGTAAAATAAAAAATTAGTTGTATGCACTGTGATTGTGATTGAGTGTTATTCAATTTGATACAGTATAAAATGTATTAAATACACATGTCAATTTCAAATGAGTTACTTAATTATAAAACAACATATATATATATATATATATATATATATATATATTATATATATATATATATATATATATATATATTATATATAAATTTTAAATACACATGTCAATTTCAAATGAGTTACTTAATTATGTTTTTATTTTAGATAAGTTTTGCGTTTTAAAATTTTTAATATTTCACTGTGTTCTTTTTCATTAAATTAAAAAGAGGTTTAAATTTTATTATTTATATTTAAAAAAATGAAGAGAAAGAAAATTAAAATGAGAGTGAGAATGTGTGAGAAAAAAAATGTGGGGCAAATTTGAAATTTGAATTAAAAAAAGAAAAGGAAGAATGAGAAAGTTAAAAATTAAAAGTGAAAAATGAATGAGTTGGTAAAATGAAATAGTTTTAATTTTTTTGGCATTGGTCAGTTACAAATATATCATTTTGCTAGTATAATTTTAAAAAATTATATATATATATAAAGTTTGATAGTAATTTATTTTAATAGATAAGGTTGTTATGTTGATCAATTACATCTTAAATATTTGGGTTTTTTTTCTTCAAAATGTAATGTGGACAAAGTGTTTGTTGTTTTTCCTTCAAATCAATAAGGACAAAACCTTAATAAAAGGAATGATGGGTGTCTTAGTTTTAGCAGATAAGAATTGAAGAAGTTTTGCAGATAAGGACATAGAACTTGTAACCTTTTTATCGTACAAACCTAGAATGAGTGGAACAAAATAGCCGCAATTGTTTTAATTCTTGTTGTCCATGAGTGCTTTACATAGATGAACTGCAACTGCATTATGTGATCCCCATATGTATGATTTAATCTCTTTTAGAGAAAAAAGACACTTGATTTATCTAAAGGTAAATAATAGTTCTGTTTTTAGATTTTTAAGGGAACTTTATGTAAAAGACACTTCCTTTATAAAAAAGATTTTGACTAAATGAACACAAATTTGTCATTATCACACCTGTAGGGTGTTTTTGTGTGGATGTTATCATTTGAATCATTTCAAGAAGAAAATAGGAAGTCCTTTTTAATAATCTCTTAATTATATCAGAAGTGTCATCATAATCATGATAAATGCATAGGGTCCAATTTTATGTAATACTGACATACTATATTTTAAATCAATTTAATTGTAGTTATTGTGCAACAACATCAAATAAATTTATATTACTATCTTTGACTACTTGACATATATATATATATATATATATATATAATATATATATATATATATATATATATATATATATATATATTGGAAATCAAAATTAAAGAAAGCTTTAAAAGTGAGTGGAGGAATGTGTATTATTCGATTAATCAGTAGTTAATATATAGCCATCTTACAAGTAAAAAGAAATAACCAACTTTACTCTTTACATGCCTATAGAGTAGGAACACAAATAACAAACCCTATTTCTCCTAAAGAATAGGTCTTATTCAAACAGACTAAGACTAATAAAACAGTAGATTAAGACAATAATAATGTCCACCTAACATTCCCTCCCTTAAACTAAAACACATGTATTTTAGTTTAACTCTGACGCACTAACCATTCCAAGCATACCACGGAGTTTTTCAAACTGCTCAAGTTTGAGTGGTTTTGTCATCAAGTCTGCTACTTGCTCATGAGAGTTGCAGTACTTTAATTCTACAACACCTTCATTTACTAAATCTCTTAAAAAATGAAATCGCACATGAATATGCTTACTTTTCCGTGAAAAACTGGATTCTTAGCCAACTGAATGGCAGAGCTGCTGTCACATTGAATTATAGTTCCTTCAACCTGCTTCACTCCAATCTTTCTCAAGATTCTCTTTAACCATATACACTGACAAGCACATAGAGCTGCTGCGATATATTCGGCCTCGGTAGTTGATAAAGTCACCACAGGCTGTTTTTTAAATGACCAGGATACAACTCCAGATCCTATCATGAACACATATCCAGATGTACTTCTTCTATCATCAAGATCACCCGCATAGCCACTATCTGCGAATGCCAAGAGTTTTGAAAAACCTTCATTCTTTGTGTAGAGAACGCCTAGCTCAGTTGTCCCTTTTAAATACCTCAAAATTCTTTTGGCTGTCAACCAATGTGACATGGTTGGTTTAGACATATACCTGCTTATGAGACTTACACCATACATTAAGTCAGGACGAGTTATAGTTAAATACATGAGACTCCCAACCATTTGTTTGAACAATGTTGCATCAACTTTAGTTCCTCCTTCATCTTTTGACAACTTTATTCCTGGTACAATTGGATATTTTTCACACTATTGTTGTTTTCCATCTCAAATCTTGCTAACACTTCTCGTGCATATCTTCTTTGACAAATAAAAATACCATCAGAATTTTGCAGCACTTCCATTCCAAGAAAGTGCCTCATTCTTCCTAAATCGGACATATCAAACTCTATCATCATTGACCTTTTAAATTCCATACACATGTTCACATCACTTCCAGTAAAAATTAAATCATCTACATAAAGGCTAATTATTAAAATTTTACCTCTTTTTGACTTGGTGAACAAAGTATGCTCACTGGAACATTTCTCGAAGCCTTCACGCAGAAAGTAAGACTCAATTTTGTTGTACCACGCCCTTGGCACTTGCTTAAGGCCATATAGAGCCTTTTTTAGCTTGTAAAACTTCCTTTCTTCTCCTTTCTTAACAAACCCTTCAGGTTGTTGAACAAATACTTCCTCCTTGAGTTCACCATGAAGGAAAGCACTTTTTATGTCAAGCTGAAAAACCTCCCAGCCAGATTGTGTTGCTACTGCAAGTATTGTTCGAATGGTATCGAGCCTTGCTACTGGTGCAAATACTTCGGTGTAATCAACTCCATACCGTTGTGCGTAACCCTTAGCTACCAATCTCACTTTATGTTTCTCGACATCCCCATTTTCATTAAGTTTGGTCTTAAAGACCCACCTAACTCCAATAGGCTTGGCATCCTTAGGCAAATCCATCAATTCCCATGTTTGGTTCTTCTCTATAGCTTCCATTTCTGCTTCCATAGCCTCTTTCCACTTCTCACTTTTGACTGCCTCTGCAAATGAAAATGGATCATTCTCTGTTACCATCATCACTGCATGCATATCTTCTTCTTCTGAGAGACCTTCTCCTGTTTCATAATCCGCCATTCATACTGGTTTTGTTCTGACTCTTTCAACCCTCCCTTCAGCTGCAACTTCTTGAATGTTTACTTCATTTTATGGTGAATAATCGGAAGGAGTATTTCTGACCTCCTCAATATTATCCTCGCCGACATGCTCTTTTTCACTTTCATTATCATCTTCTAGCACATCTAAAATCAGTTCTTCCCCAATCCCAACTCTCTTCTTCTTCAAATTGAACATCGTTGCTGATGATGATCTTCTTAGTGGTTGGATCATATAATCTGTAGGCCTTGGATTCATTACTAACCCCCAGGAACACACACTTCTTGCTTTTGGCATCTAACTTGCTCCTCTTTTGGTCTGGAATATGAGCATGTGCTATGCAACCGAAAACCCGGAAATAAGTTGTTGTTGGCTTCACTCCACTCCATGCTTCCTCTGGAGTTTTCTCTTTTACCGCTGCGGTCAGGCTCCTATTTTGAACATGAACACACCAATTTACAGCTTCTGGCCAAAACACTTTTGGAACTTTCTTATCAGCTAATATTGAGCGTGCTGCATTCATGATTGTTATGTTCTTTCGTTCGGCAACTCCGTTCTGTTGTGGAGTGTATGCTGCTGTCAACTGCCTGCTGATACCATGAGCTTTACAAAATTCTCCAAATTCATTTGAGTTAAACTCACCTCCTTTATTTGTTCTCAAACAAGTTATATATGCACCAGCCTCTTTTTCAATAAATGCTTTGAAATTCTTGAATGCACTAAAGGCTTCTGATTTTTCATGTAAAAAATAAACCCAACTTTTACGTGAAAAATCATCAATAAAACTTATGATATACCTTTTGTCACTGTTGGAAGCAGGTTTGATAGGCCCACACAAATCAGAATGCACAAGTTGAAGTTGCTTTGATGCTCTCCAAGAACTTTGTTTCGGAAAGGATCCTCTATGTTGTTTGCCAACCAAACAAGTTTCACATAACTTTTCTGGAACGTTGAGCAGAGGCACACCGTCTATCATTTTCTTGTATGCAAGTGTTCTTAATCCTGAGTAATTCAGATGGCCAAATCGACGATGCCACAAGTGTGACTCTTTCTCGGAGGAAAGTTCAGCCTGAAGACACATCGAATTTCCTTTTGCTGCCATAGATGCTAACATATAAAACATTCTATTTCCACTCATGTTAGTTTACATAATTAACCCTCTTTTAGGATGATAAACTTTACAAGTCCCTTGCTGAATTAGAATAGCTAAACCCTTCTCCTGAAGTTGCCCTATGCTCAACAAATTACTTTTCAACTCAGGTGTGTAAAAAACATTTGAGATTACCTGAATAATACCATTTACTTGAAGTCGTACACTCCCTTTAGCTACCACTGCCATTCTAGTGTCATTCCCAAGCTTCACTGTTTGTTTAAATCCTTCCTCTAGCTCCGAGAACCATTCTTTGTTTCCGGTCATGTGATTTGAACACCCTGAGTCAAGAAACCAAGCTTCTTCTATTTTGGTTTGACCAGCACCAACATAAGACATTAGCATAACCTTTTCTCCTTCTTCTACATGTTCAGCGTAGTTAGCCCGTTTCTCCCAATCAGAACACTCATATTGAAAGTGTCCCAACTGATGACATTTGAAATATTCTACAGTGGCTCTATTCATAGATGATCTCCCTCTTCCTCTACCTCGACCCATTCGGAATGAGCCTCTACCCCGTCGTGGTTTGTCGTCATAAGAAATTCTTAATGCTTGTTCTTCCTCCTGGTTCCCATGCATTCTTTGCTCTTGAACAAGTAAACTTCCATGGAGCTCATCAACAGTCATAGTATCTATGTCATTTGACTCCTCAATTGAACATACAACATAATTGAATTTAGGAGTCAAAGATCTCAAAATCTTACCCACCACTGTGCTTTGATTCATATCTTCTCCATTCACTTTCATTTTATTTACCACCATGAGGGTTCGTGATATGAAGCCATCGATCTTTTCTCCTTCTTTCATAACCAGCATTTCAAACTCCTTCCTCAATGCCTGCAGATGCGCTCTCTTTACTTTGGTTGATCCCTGGTACTTCTGTTTCATTGAATTCCATATCGCCTTTGATGTTCTTTTGTCAAGAATGGTTTCCATGATCTCTCTGTCAATCGCTTGAAAGAGATAGTTCTTAACTTTCAGATCTTTGAGTTTTGTTTCTTCGACACTTTTCCTCTGGGCCTCACTTGCCGAAGAAGTCCCGATTGCTGGTGCTGGAATACCTTCATCCACCAGGTTCCACATCTCTTTGCTCCTCAAGAAATTCTCCATCAACATCTACCAATGATCATAATGGCCGTCAAATCTTGGAGTCACAAATTTCTCAGAGTTTGTCATGCTTCACTCACTCTCACACTCCTATATAGTCAGCCCCCTTTTGAAAGCTCTGATACCAAATGTTGGAAATCAAAATTAAACAAAGCATCAAAAGTGAGTGGAGGAATGTGTATTATTCGATTAACCAGTAGCTAATATATAGTCATCTTACAAGTAAAAAGAAATAACCAACTTTACTCTTTACATGCCTATAGAGTAGGAACACAAATAACAAACCCTATTTCTCCTAAATAATAGGTCTTATTCAAACAGACTAAGACTAATAAAACAGAAGTAAGGCCCAGACCCTAAACTCTAAACCCTAAACCCAAAACCCAAAACCCAAAACCCTAAACCCTAAACCTTAAACCCAAAACCCAAAACCCAAAACCCTAACCCTAACCCTAAACCCTAAACCCTAAACCCTAAACCCTAAACCCTAAACTGAGAGACATTATAATGATATTATGGGGCATCCCGTTCCACATACCCACACTCATTCCCTTGCTACTGATGCATGCGGGCCTAGCAGTCGTTCACACACTGCATATTTTTCTACTGACCCTTTTGAAGGTACATACCAACCACCAGAGGAGTATGATTACATTTCCATCCGGAGTTCACTTGATGATATTCTATTCGAGCTTAAACAACACAAAAAAACATCTGAATGAAATGGAGGTCGAGCATGCTCTTCTACTTCGCAACATGTAGAGACAACGAGAAGAGATGTGAGTCGCTACTGACCAGATTAGCCAGCAGAAGACTGATTTCCTTGACTGGACCCAACAAGATATGGGAGATTTGATCGAGCTGATGGATGAAGTTCCCCCTAGAGTTGACAGATATGAGACAGACTGTGTAACATGTCCATCACCCATCTTTTCAAAGAGGAGGCATGGGACGACACCGCGACCGAGGTCGTCATCATTGAGATACACCAGGTTTATCTGATCCTTCTTTCACGTTGTATTAACATATTGGGGATAATGTTTAATTCAAGTGTGGGGGAAGATCTCAACCTTGATATCTACATGACTCTCGGGTTGATCATCCATCTTATTCTATACATTCCTCTCGGGTTGATCAACCATATCTTCATGCCCCTGCAGATAGTTTATTACCAATATCCATACATTCCACTGGGAGAACTTCTGAAGAAAATCTAATGTCCTCTACCCCAGTCACAAACCAACTTGACACTTAAAATATTTTCAAAATCTTAGTTCAAAACAGTGTCATTCATATAATCTACTACATATATATATATATAATATATATATATATATATATATATATATATATATATATATTATTTATTTATATTTATATTATATATTACCTCTCATATAATCCATTTATGTGTCAAAAAAATCCATACTTTATTGATCAAGTTCAAAGGATTTGTCAAGAAGCATTGCAAAATGTTAAAAAACTCTAATAGTGTTATATGATTTCCTCTTTGAAAATGAAGAAATTTGTATAATTAATTATATAAAATATATGGGTCATGCTGACAAAGTTATTAAAAAAAATGAACTTGTTAACTATGTAAAAATGCAAATGTAAGAGGTCAGTTGAAATACGCCTCATTGATCATCTAATTACTATGGACCTAACGTTGGGACAATGATTTAAAACAAATATCTTTTGGAATAGTGATTTATTTAACAAACCCTAAACCCTAAACCCTAACCCTAACCCTAATCCTAAACCCTAAACTCTAACCCTAACCCTAAACCCTAAATAATATTTTATAATAAATAATATCTTTATTTTAAAATTTTATCTTATCCTTTAATTCTCACATATCTAATTATATTTTTAATTTTTATTTATAGAGGTCAACTTTTTAGCATCTTTTAATGTAAAACATTCTACCATTTATTTTTGCTGTTGTCAATAAAAAACAAGAGAAAAATTTAAATTAAAAAATATTATGACAAAGACTCTTATAAATTTATGATACTTTTATGTTATAATTTTTATAGCTAAACTAGTAAAGGACCCGTGCGTTCGCACAGGTCGCGCAAGTGCAATAATTTATTTTAAAAAAATTAAAATATAATATATTTTTTTGTTTATATAGATATATATATATATATATATATATATTATATATATATATATATATATATATATATATAATTATATATATATGGTTGGATCAACGTACACAAATTTATTGCATAAGAATTTTTTTTAATGTAATGGATCTTAAATGATCAATAAATGGGTTCAAAAAATTTCCACAAATAACTTTTTCCAGTTTGGGACATAATAAAGTAAAACATTATTAATTTATAGTAATATAATTTGCTTAATTTTTTTGTATACTATATTAAGGAAATAATCAAAAAATATAATACAAAAATATTTTTACAATTTATTGATATATTAATATATAATAAACATTCCATTGTTAATGTTATGAATAAACATTCCATTTATCATTGAGATTTTGGACATAAGAAATAAAAATATATTTATTTAGTAATGGATGAAATTTTCCAATCTGTTACTAATTTGAGGTATAAAAGCGCAAATATTAACCTTCATAATAAATGATTATTTAACCAAAATACATAAACCATGTAAAAGAAATACCAGAACCTCATTTGTTTTAAAATATAGTAATGAATACTACCAAATGTTGAAATTAATTGCAATTGATACAATAAGGTTTAATGCAACAAAAGATATTGAAACAAAAGGTTCACAATTTTAGTTAAAATTGTGAGAAATAAGTTCAACAACAAAAATGATTTAACTTCGTACAATTCTTTGGTCCTTAAAAAACTGGGTTTATACAAAACCTGCCCACAACCTTTTAGGAAGTGATGATTCAAAACCTGCCCGCAACCTTAAAAAACTACAATAATAACTAATTTGATTTCAGGATATTGATTTCATTTTGGAATGATAAGATTGCAACAACAATAAAATAACGATAATATTTTTTAGTAGTATAAATAGGTAATTTATTTTATCATATTTTTCACTCACATCTAGTCTAAATTTGACCAATTTATTTTATTTAATTTTAATTTTTTTGTGTACACATTTCATTTGAAAATGAACCTCAATCAACATAACACATGCTCCAATTTTATGCAAAATAATGGAAGTCCTCTTTGTATCCCAAATCAACAAAACACCCCATATTTTGAAAATCCACCTCTTATTCCAAATCCACACCATAATTCAAGATTTCAAAATTATCTTTTTATCCCAAATCTATAAAATAATTCACCTATTGGAAATTACTCATATCATACATCACCTTACCCAATGAAAAACTCTCTTTTAATGTATTTTGATATATTTGAATCAATTTTTTAATTATATTTTATATAATATATAGTGGGATTTAGTGGGGCCCATTTTCTTAGCCCACTTTAATTATTTACAATCATTTTCTTGTACAACTAAATGTGTAAAGAATTGATATTCTTATTGATTTATTACAAATCATGCATAACATTAATTATCTTACGGCTAAATTATTTTAATACTCAACTGACTTAGCCAATAGAAAGGAGGCAGTGGACATAATTATTCATTTCAACCCCCAACTATATTTTGGCAAATAAATAATTTAAATATGTTGAGTTATAATACTATATATGATGACGTGAGATTGGTAAAAAGTATAGTTGCATGCTTAACTTAATCATTTCAAACAAACAATGTAGATTTTCCATTATCAATCAAAAGACAATTCACTGTATATGATAATTATACCTTATTTTTTTTATAAATCCTTAATTCAGTTGAATGCAAGATTCAAACATTGCTCCAACATTTCTGAACTACCTGCAATTTTAACATATGTATTAGACTTTGAAAAAAATTGTAAAAAAATGTGTTTCTATGTGTTTTCTATAATTAGTTTTGAAGGATTTCATAATAAATTTTTATGTAATTGTTTTTTTAATTTCTAACACCATTAGGCATGCTGAAACCAAACATGACATGCAATAATCTATTTATAATTTAGTCGTATACACATATTTCATAAGATGACAACGTATTTTGTTATCAATCTAAAATACTTATTAACATTTGAGGATATGATACTCATATAAATTTTGTAGTTGAAAGAACACACAAAACACAATGTTCAACATAACAACATAGGATTTTGAATAATTTCACACACATGAATTAAATACTCATTATCATCCTTTAAACCATACATGAAATATAAATGTCAATTGTAATCCCACAAAATAAACACTTCAAAAAAGTAAGAACACATCCTACAACCAAAACATATCATGTTCTTAACAACTTCATACTTAAACTCACTCTGGTGCTAAAAAGTTCATAAAATATATTTCAATATCAAATTTCCGAAAATTCTAATTAAGAAGATGATTCTATCTTTAATTTCTTGGATGGTTTGGTGCCTGATAATTGCGTAGCGCCAGACGCTTCAAAATCAACTTCTTCACCCTTGTCAACAATTACAACATCCTTAGTCGGAGTCATTAGAATGATTGATTCTGGATCATTTTCACCATATGCAGATAATGTTTGCTTACAATATAAAAAATTAATTGTCAGATATAAAATGAATTATAATAATACAATATTTATCATAGAAAATTATTATGTTAACAAATGAAGATACTTACTACGGAAGTTTCCAAATTTTCTTTGTTAGGGACCAACTTTGCATATTCAGTTTTAGACTGATTCTGCACATTGAAACATCGAATATTTATTATACTTGTTAAATGTTTAAATAATACATGAATTAAGTAAATATTATACGTCTTCTACTATGTAGTCATTTTCAATCTCTTTAACAAAGGTTTCATCATCACAAAGCTTCCAAACAGACGCTTGGGAAAACATTGGCTGCACCTTAACTCTAAAAGTCATTTTCTTATTCAACAGCATTTCAAGCTCATCAGGATAAACCATTGGATCATCTTCTCCATTCTAATGGAAAAATAAAATATCAACCATGAGTGATAATCTGAACTTTACAACTCGATAAACTATTAACATTTTAACTTATGTATAACAATGTACCTCCGCCATAGAGTTATGCATAAATTCAGCAGTCATTCCAAGTATAGCAGCACATTCGAAATCCCAGAATACAAATCGATATTTTGATTCACCATTGCTAACATATATCTCAATCTTGTACCTATAGTATTTTAAACGAAGAAAATAATATGATTAATAACAAATCCATTACCAAATCTATTTGCAATTCATCTAGATTATATGTACCTTGATATAGGTTGTTCGACTTTTTGCCCACATGAACATTCATAAGCTTTTTCAGGATTAGGTGCCTTCGAAGAACACCTTGTGCAGCCATAATAAAACCATTCATACTTTGAGACAGCAAATTTCAATGTGGTTGCTACAGTAACACATAAAGTTTCCTAAAAGCAAATCAAAAATGATATTAATTTCAAAAAGCAAACAATATAATTGTAATAGTAAAGATAAATTCGGCTCTATAGTATTCAACTTACATGTTTGATTTTGCATAACTGACTTAAGGACATACATTTCGCATTATGAACAAACCTTTCTACTGGCGAATACTGAGAACCACCAGACCAATTAGAAAGAGATTTTGCAGATTGAGTAGGCTTCTCCTTCTGTTCATTAGTAGGCAACCTATAGAAATAAGATTGTTTTTGAAATTAGAAATTATGTATAATAATCTGAATATAAATAAATAAATAAAATCCATACTTAGACATAAAATCTTGAATTTCAAGGATGTCTTCATTTATCAACAATTTGGAACCACTCCATGCATTTGACACTGTAAATTGTATAATTAATATAAAAATTATTGAACGTATAATGAAAAATACAAATCAGCTATGTATTTATAAAGTCTGATAGTGTAATACCTTGGCCATCTTTTACCATTGCATGAGTGAGCAGAATTACAGTAGCTCCATTGTTTTTAGGATCATTGTAGTAAGTCAAAAATTTTGATCCATAGATTTCCCATAAATTGCAATTTATGCAATTACCCCTATTTTGCAATATAAATAAACAATATTATATGATGGGATTCAGTGATGCAAAATATATAAATTTATCAAACACATAAGTTATGAAAACAATGCGCATTACTTCAAATCTTTCAGCACAACAGAAATAACAACTTTCTTCCCCGGAGTGTTGGATTGGATATGGTTTATCTCACTAACAGCACCAATAATATCTACATTAAAGTAAGGTTCATTATTGAATGTGTTTGCAAATATATAAGTTATATAAGTTATAATAGAATTTAAATTACCTTCCAATCTATCGGTTTTGTATTTGCCTTGAAGTATCTCACCAAAATCTTTAAAGAAATATCCTTTAGGTGGAATATTTTGAAGTTCGATTGCCTTCATTGTGGTACCACCAAGAAACACAATTTTTTTTTGAATGATCACATACCTTCCACTGAAAATCATTGTTATAGACACTGCCATTGTTTATAATGCAGGTCATATTCTCCTTAATGACCTCTTTCCATTTCAGTAAATGGTCATGACGAATAAATTGTGGTACCACCAAGAAACACAATTTTTTTTGAATGATCACATACCTTCCACTGAAAATCATTGTTATAGACACTGCCATTGTTTATAATGCAGGTCATATTCTCCTTAATGACCTCTTTCCATTTCAGTAAATGGTCATGACGAATAAGGACCTGAATCCGATCACCCTAACAAAATGAAAATAATCTTCTTTTTATATGTTATACAAAAAAACATTTTGTTGTAATTACTAACTATCATACAAAAATCTTTACTTAAAAAAAGAAAAACAATTTACCAAGGAATCCATAACAATCATCTCCAAATGTTCAATACCCTTATTATTCACAACACTCCAAACATCCATTATTCGAACAGCAAGACGCCAAGTTTCTTTTGAGTCATTGATGTCTTTCACAGAATTAACCTTTCTACTCATTTTCACTGAAAAAAATTCAAAAATTAATGTAACTGCAAATTTAGATGACTATAAAATTACAAACCTAATAACCTGGAAAAAAAAAGAGTATATAAATTTGATAGAGGTGTGTGGCAAAATGCTGAAAAGGATCCAACCTTTGATGTTACACATATATAACATCGTTTTGATTGTATAATTATATGTTATTAAATTATAACTTTAAATTAAAAATAACTATTTAATATAGTTGATTAATATTAATTGAGTAATTTAATATTATTGTTAATTTACCTACCAATTAATTATTATTATTATTGTTATTATTATTGATATTTACCCGCCATATATGATAAGAATATTTTTAAAATTTAAATAGTATATTTATTATTTGATTTGATTTGATTTAATTGAGATCCAAACTCTATAAATTAAAATCGGTTACTTATTATGAACAATAATACAGGGTCATTCCAATGTCAATCTATTATTAATTGAATTTTACATAGATGTAATTTTGCAATAACACGTTGGCATATTGAATCTTATACCGCTGTTATCTTTGCACTAACATATTTTATCCTTTCAACAAAATAATTATAGTAAATACGTACATTCTGTATACTGAATTATAATAAAAATGTATTAAAATCAAAAGCAATAAAACTGTTTACAGTAAATAAAAATATAGTCTAATTTCTTCATGATCATAAATATTTAAAGAAAAATTCATTGAAATAAAAAATCAATGATAAATCAAAAGTTGAAATAAATGCTAATGACACAACATATATTTAAAATTTTATTTGATATATTTTTATATAATAAATAAATTATTAATAAGTAAATGAATAATCAAATAGAATAGAATATTAAGATGTTATTCTATATTTTTATTTACTGTAAACAGTTTTATTGCTTTTGATTTTAATACATTTTTATTATAATTCGGTATACAGAATGTACGTATTTACTATAATTATTCTGTTGAAATGATAAAATATGTTAGTGCAAAGATAACAGCGGTATAAGATTCAATATGTCAGCGTGTTATTGCAAAATTACATCTATGTAAAATTCAATTAATAATATATTGACATTGGAATGACCCTATATTATTGTTCATAATAAGTAACCGATTTTAATTTATAGAGTTTGGATCTCAATTAAATTAAATCAAATCAAATAATAAATATACTATTTAAATTTTAAAAATATTCTTATTATATATGGCGGGTAAATATCAATAATAATAATAATAACAATAATAATAATTAATTGGTAGGTAAATTAACAATAATATTAAATTACTCAATTAATATTAATCAAATATATTAAATAGTTATTTTTAATTTTAAAGTTATAATTTAATAACATATAATTATACAATTAAATATTCATTTTGTCATTTAAAGAAAATCAAGTAACGATAATATTTGGCAAAAAAACTACAATAATAATTAATTTGATTTTAGAATATTGATTTCATTTTGGAATGATAAGATTGCAACAACAATCAAATAACAGTAATATTTTTTAGTAGTATAAATAAAGTTTAGTACGAAATTACTTATAGAAACATGAAAATAGTTGTATTATGGATTGTAATTAGGGTAATTAAGTAATTATGGTGGTAATTAACTTTTATATATTAAAAGTAGATTTTGATATTATAATATAAAATTTATATTTATCTATATCTCATAAAAAAACCTATAAAATAAATTATAGGCACTTAGAATATTTCCTAAATCTGCTAGAGGAAGTGTCAACGAAATTTCAACTTCATACTCTCACATTAATTTACCTCATTTATTTTTTACTTATAAGTTTTAAATTATATACATTAATTTACCACATTTATTTTTTTACTTATAAGTTTTAAATTAATATAATTTAAAAATATTTTGAGAAATTAAACTCTTTGATAAATTTTCTAGTGTGTTTAAGAAAAATCTGGGATTACCTCCGACACGAAAACAAGTTGATTGCATTAACTTCATGTCAAGTTTGTAGGCACCAAGTTGTTATCATAATGTTGTTATCAAGATGTTTTTCATAAAAATATGCTAAAAATTTAGCCTACATAAAAAAAAATTAAAAATGATAATTAGAATAAATGGAATTATAAATGTGAGAAGTTACAAAAAAAAAAGTTTGAAACGGACAATTTTATAAATAGCTAAAAAAAAATTGAATGTAACTTAAGAAATATAAGATATATTTAATAAAAAACTTTTTTATGAGTTTGTAACCATTTCTATTGCCTTGTAACATCTTAAAGAAAGTTAATAACTTTCAAAGCACAAATACTTGTTCATTATATCATTCATCACATATTTTCTCTTTTTGCAGAAATGAATTATAAGAGCAAATTACAAGAGTTTGTTCAAAGATGTGGGTATGTAGTTCCAACATACCAAACCATTGGCGAGGGCATGCAACACGCTTCAAAGTTCAGGTCCAGTGTAACTGTGGGTGAGATAACTATAACATCTCTAGGCACATATGCACGAAAAATTGACGCGGCGCAGGTGATTGCTAGAATTGCTTTTGAGTCTTTCGCAAAGTAAAGAAGATTAAGGCTCAGTTTGTTTTAGCTTTAAAAAAATGGTGGATTTTTTCTTTTTATTTTTGAAAATAGATTCTACAAAAATGTTTTTCAAAATATTATAAGTTTTTCTAAATTTATTTTTTTATAAATTAAAAGATTGAATTGTTCATTCTATAACATAAATAAATATTATTGAAGATCAAAACATTCTCAAAATCACAATTTTTTCAAAATGTTGTATCTTAAAAATGATTTTTATGAAAAACTATTTTAAATAGCTTCAAAATTAAGTGATTTTTTGAAAATTTAATATTCAAAAAAGGTTTAGATAAAATGATGAAATACCTAAAATAACATTTTAAGAATAACTATTCAAACCAAATTTTTATTTGAAGCTTTTATAAAAAGTTTCTTTGTAAATTTTTTTTACACTAAAATATGTAACACTAT